>NC_041396.2:225589927-225789927 GCF_900747795.2 Erpetoichthys calabaricus
CAAGCACCTGGCGCACATCTGGGTGGCTATAAAAGGGGCCACCTCCCTCCATTCGATGGCTGGAGTCGGGTGGAAGAGGACGGAGCTCGGAGGGGAGGAGTGGAGGTGGTCAGGAGAAGAGACCTGGCATTGTGGTGAGGGCCTGGACTGAGGGTGCTGCGGCACTGGGTTGTATGTGCACCTTGTAAATAGTAACCTGTAAATAAACGTGTGTTGGGTGACAAAATGATGTCTGCCTGTCTGTGTCCGGTCTGTATCCCTCAATATATATATATATATATATATATATATATATATATACCCCTCCTTTAACCGTCACCTTATCGTGGTGGAGGGGTTTGCGTGTCCCAATGATCCTAGGAGCTCTGTTGTCCGGGGCTTTATGCCCCTGGTAGGGCCACCCAAGGCAAACTGGTCCTAGGTGAGGGATGAGACAAAGAGCGGTTAAACAAACCTCCTATGAAGAAAAACCATTTTGGACGGCGTTTTCCCTTGCCCGGACGCGGGTCACCGGGGCCCCACTCTGGAGCCAGGCCTGGAGGTGGGGCTCGATGGCGAGCGCCTGGTGGCCGGGCCTGCACCCATGGGGCTCGGCTGGGCACAGCCCGAAGAGGCAACGTGGGTCCCCCTTCCCATGGGCTCACCACCTATGGGAGGGGCCAAGGAGGTCGGGTGCAGTGTGAGTTGGGTGGTGGCCGAAGGCGGGGACCTTGGCGGTCCGATCCTCGGCTACAGAAACTGGCTCTTGGGACGTGGAATGTCACCTCTCTGAAGGGGAAGGAGCCTGAGCTAGTGCGCGAAGTTGAGAGGTTCCGGCTAGATATAGTCGGGCTCACCTCGACGCACAGCTTGGACTCTGGAACCAATCTCCTTGAGAGGGGCTGGACTCTCTACCACTCTGGAGTTGCCCCCGGTGAGAGGCGCCGAGCAGGTGTGGGTATACTTATTGCCCCCCAACTTGGAGCCTGTACATTGGGGTTTACCCCGGTGGACGAGAGGGTAGCCTCCCTTCGCCTTCGGGTGGGGGGACGGGTCCTAACTGTTGTTTGTGCGTATGCACCGAACAGCAGTTCGGAGTACCCACCCTTTTTGGAGTCCCTGGAGGGGGTGCTAGAGGGCATACCTTCTGGGGACTCCCTCGTTCTGCTGGGAGACTTCAATGCTCACGTGGGCAATGACAGTGAGACCTGGAAGGGCGTGATTGGGAGGAATGGCCCCCCTGATCTGAACCCGAGCGGTGTTTTGTTATTGGACTTCTGTGCTCGTCACGGATTGTCCATAACGAACACCATGTTCAAGCATAGGGGTGTTCATATGTGCACTTGGCACCAGGACACCCTAGGCCTCAGTTCGATGATCGACTTTGTGGTCGTGTCGTCGGACTTGCGGCCACATGTCTTGGACACTCGGGTGAAGAGAGGGGCGGAGCTGTCAACTGATCACTACCTGGTGGTGAGTTGGCTTCGATGGTGGGGGAGGATGCCGGTCAGGCGTGGTAGGCCCAAACGTGTTGTGAGGGTCTGCTGGGAACGTCTGGCAGAGCCCCCTGTCAGAAGTAGCTTCAACTCCCACCTCCGGCAGAACTTCGACCACATCCCGAGGGAGGTGGGGGACATTGAGTCCGAATGGGCCATGTTCCGTGCCTCTATTGTTGAGGCAGCCGACCGGAGCTGTGGCCGTAAGGTGGTCGGTGCCTGTCGTGGCGGCAATCCCCGAACCCGCTGGTGTACACCGGCGGTGAAGGATGCTGTCAAGCTGAAGAAGGAGTCCTACAGGACCCTTTTGTCCTGTGGGACCCCGGAGGCAGCTGATAGGTACCGGCAGGCCAAGCGGAATGTGGCTCTTGGTGGTTGCTGAGGCAAAAACTCGGGCGTGGGAGGAGTTTGGGGAGGCCATGGAGAATGACTTTCGGACGGCTTCGAGGAGATTCTGGTCCACCATCCGGCGTCTCAGGAAGGGGAAGCAGTGCAGTGTCAACACTGTATATGGTGGGGATGGTGCGCTGCTGACCTCGACTCGGGACGTTGTGGGTCGGTGGGGGGAATACTTCGAAGACCTCCTCAATCCCATTAACATGCCTTCCAATGAGTAAGCAGAGCCTGGGGACTCAGAGGTGGGCTCCCCCATCTCTGGGACTGAGGTCACCGAGGTGGTCAAAAAACTCCTTGGTGGCAGGGCCCCGGGGGTGGATGAGATACGCCCGGAGTTCCTCAAGGCTCTGGATGTTGTAGGACTGTCTTGGCTGACACGCCTCTGCAACATCGCATGGACATCAGGGACAGTGCCTCTGGATTGGCAGACCGGGGTGGTGGTCCCCCTCTTTAAGAAGGGGGATCGGAGGGTGTGTTCCAACTACAGAGGGATCACACTCCTCAGCCTCCCTGGAAAAGTCTATTCAGGGGTCCTGGAGAGGAGGGTCCGTCGGATAGTCGAGCCTCGGATTCAGGAGGAACAGTGTGGTTTTCGTCCTGGTCGCGGAACAGTGGACCAGCTCTATACCCTTAGCAGGGTCCTGGAGGGTGCATGGGAGTTTGCCCAACCAGTCTACATGTGTTTTGTGGACTTAGAAAAGGCATTCGACCGTGTCCCTCGGGGAATCCTGTGGGGGGTACTCCGAGAGTATGGGGTACCGGCCCCCCTGATAAGGGCTGTTCAGTCCCTGTACGATCAGTGCCAGAGCTTGGTCCGCATTGCCGGCAGTAAGTCGAACCCGTTTCCAGTGAGAGTTGGACTCCGCCAGGGCTGCCCTTTGTCACCGATTCTGTTCATAACTTTTATGGACAGAATTTCTAGGCGCAGCCAGGGTGTTGAGGGGGTCCGGTTTGGTGGGCTCAGGATTGGGTCACTGCTTTTTGCAGATGATGTTGTCCTGTTTGCTTCATCAGGCCGTGATCTTCAGCTCTCTCTGGATCGGTTCGCAGCCGAGTGTGAAGCGGCTGGGATGAGAATCAGCACCTCCAAATCCGAGACCATGGTCCTCAACCGGAAAAGGGTGGAGTGCCCTCTCAGGGCTGGTAGCGAGATCCTGCCCCAAGTGGAGGAGTTCAAGTATCTCGGGGTCTTGTTCACGAGTGAGGGAAGAATGGAGCGTGAGATCGACAGGCGGATCGGTGCGGCATCCGCAGTAATGCGGGCGTTGCATCGGTCTGTCGTGGTGAAAAAGGAGCTGAGCCGCAAGGCGAAGCTCTCAATTTACCAGTCGATCTATGTTCCTACCCTCACCTATGGTCATGAGCTATGGGTAGTGACCGAAAGAACGAGATCGCGAATACAAGCGTCTGAAATGAGTTTCCTCCGCAGGGTGTCTGGGCTTTCCCTTAAAGATAGGGTGAGAAGCTCAGTCATCCGGGAGGGGCTCAGAGTAGAGCCACTGCTCCTCCGCATCGAGAGGAGTCAGATGAAGTGGCTCGGGCATCTGATCAGGATGCCTCCTGGACGCCTCCCTGGTGAGGTGTTCCAGGCACGTCCAACCGGGAGGAGGCCCCGGGGAAGACCCAGGACACGCTGGAGGGACTATGTCTCTCGACTGGTCTGGGAACGCCTTGGGATTCTCCCGGAAGAGCTAGAAGAAGTGGCCGGGGAGAGGGAAGTCTGGGTATCTCTGCTCAAGCTGCTGCCCCCGCGACCCAACCTCGGATAAGCGGGAGACAATGGATGGATGGATATATATATATATATATATATATATATATATATATATATATATATATCTGCGGTGGGTTGGCACCCTGCCCGGGATTGGTTCCTACCTTGTGCCCTGTGTTGGCTGGGATTGGCTCCAGCGGACCCTCGTGACCCTGTGTTCGGATTCAGCGGGTTGGAAAATGGATGGATGGATGGATATTATATATATATATATATATATATATATATTCTTTTTTTTAACTGTTCTTTTCAACGTTTCATTTTCTTAGTGCCATGTCACACCCCAATCAAACACTGGTCGTAAGTCAGATTCATTTATTTGCCCAGCCTTTAGAATACAAAAAGTCAGAGCAGAACAGCAGAATATATACCAGTGTGCTGTGACCTGATTTACAATTACATCCTATATCCAACCTGGAGATGCATTAGATTGTCCCTGTCCTCACGCTTACCTGCCTTCTCAATTCCTATGAAATCTCATTACCTAATCTCAGGAAGTGTGGTTAAGACTTCGGACTTCCACCACCGAGGGTGTGAGTTCAAATCCTGCTACTGACACTGTGTGACCATGAGCAGGTCATGTCACCTGCCTGTGCTCCAGTTGGAAAAGCAAAAGAAATGTAACCAATCTCTTATCATCTGTCTCACCTTACAAAAAAGTCAGTTGCTGCTCCATACACCACCTTACCCAAACCCTGTTACAGGCCTTTGCATTTTCATTTAATTTGGCTTCCTGTAACTCTTTCCTTTATCTTGGAATATTACTTTCAATATCTAGTTCCCCTCCAAGAACCCTAGCTATCTGGAAATTCAATATGAATTTGCACTTTAGCTATTTGCTATTGTTTATTATGGTAGTGGTGGGTTATGCAGCGGGTAACAGCAACAATCACTCAATTCAGCTCTGATGATCAACCAAAAAGGGTGAGAAACACTGCTCTAAATGCCATGCTGCGGAACTGATTGCTGATTTAAACTGACAATTTCATCTTCCCTTGTTGCTTTCCAATAATAACCCTTTATGTACCCCATATCTTTCTTTCTCTGCTCTTCCTCCTGCTTCTTTACATCAGTGGCTTTTCTCCTTGGACACTGTTGTGCATTTTATATATTGTTTATATTTTAAATCACTTTGATTTAATTACTTTTTAAGATGTGTTTATTAAAAAAAATTATAGAAAGTTTTATATGGTTTTTTCATATTTACCATGCATGGAGCAGCATCATTACCTGCTATGAACAGACTGCCATTGGCTTCGCATCTGAATGATAGTAATAGTCACAGCAAAACTGGGGTCTGCATTTTCTGTGGGAGAGTCAAGTGCTGTAGATGAGACATCAATAAATTGCAGGGAAATTTTTGCTTAATTTAAAAATGCTTTTAGGGCAGTAATTAGCACTGCTGCTTTCGAGCTCCAGAGTACTTGGCTGAAGTCCTAGACTGGTACTTGTCTGTGAGAACTTTGCTAGTCCTTCCTGTGCTCATTTGAGTTTTTGTAGAATATTCAGGATTTCTCCCACAACCCAAAGTTATATGTTGATTAGATTAAATAGTGAATACATGGACTCAGAAAGTAAATGACAAACGTTTCAGCAAATTTTCCATGTTATTTGTTTTATTAAGTTTCATAGAAAATACTCGTAGAATCAAGAGAAATAAGAAACAAGACAACAGGTCATAAGTCCTATTTCTAAATAAAGCGTAACATGGTGTGACTTCTGTGTGACTCAGTGGGTACTGCTGCTTCAACATGCATGCACTCCACATGACTGCTTTTTTCCCACAATTTGATGTCAATTGGTAATTCCAGATTTATTTGTGAGGGTGTGTGTGTGTGTGTGGATGTGTTTGTGTTTGTGTTAGTCCTGTGATGGTGTGGTGATCAGCCCAGTGCTGTTCCCTGCCATGCACTCTGTTTAAGTGGGGCTTTCAGAATGCTAGGTTATATAAAGATGACAATTCTTTCAATAAAAGAAAAGACTCATTTAACTTTTAAAGATATAAAAGAAAATACAGTCAATAAGAGTGTATAAAGACAAGCAAAAAGAAGAAAAAATCTAGTAAAAGAAAAAATACATATTGTGCACAGTGAAAGAGTAGAAAAAGTAATTAAAAGTTTTACATGCAGTTTAAATAAAATAGCTTAAAACTATGGCGTACAAAGTGTAATATATGCATGAAAAATAAAGTTTTCTGATAATGCATGTTTACAAAATATAATGACAAATATGCTAATATGATAATAATGAAGAACATGTTGCTAATATATTAATAAAAATATTATTATAAAATAATTAATACCATTTCTACTAGTCAGATTTATTGTGTTAAGGTTATGTTGCACTCTTTTTCTGTGCCTTTCTTATTTTATAAAAATACTGCTGACTTTAATAATTTAGTGGCCTTGTTCACAAAGCATACCAAAAGCTTGTCTGTCACAAATATGCATTCTATTGAACTTTGTTTATGAGCTGCTTGAATTCCGTATTGAAACATGGTTATTAAGAAAAAGTCCAGAGGCTCAAAAGAACAGAAGGTCCTTTTGAGCTGCGAGTGGTACGCTATTGTCCATCCTTGGACCATTCAGCACAACCCCGTGAAGAAGAAGTGAATAAGCCCCTTAAGCCCATTATGTTATTATTCAGGTCAGAAAACTTCAGCTAACCCCAGGAAGAATGAGGTCTGAGAAAACCTGCCAATACATCTCAAGAGATTAACTTATTTACTCCCATGGCTATTTCATGGCCTTCAAGGTTCATTATTGAAATGAAAATGCTATAAAACAATAAAGTCTATTGGCAACCGTGGCTGTTAGGTCTTCCGGAAACGGACTTGTACTTTCCCCCGCAGCAAAGATTTTTTTACTCCTATGGGAAATCCATTATTAGTTAACATTCCCCAAATTCAAATAAACATATGCCAATAGATGTTTAACAGATTAAGACATAAGCATCACAAAAACTTCAAGTAATTGGCTATAATGTTTGTTTTAATAGGACTGGCTATATTATGCTGTTTCCCTGGGAGATTTGAATTGTTTGGTATTTCATTAGTCTTTTATTCAGACAGTACAACTGGTAGGATTTGTTGCTAAATTAATCTTTTGATAAAATGTATTTATTAGTTTTATTCTTAACACTTATAATGGGCATGATGTTTAAATGAGTCTTCACCTGTTTTTCCAGTGTTGCAGTGATTGCTTTATTTATTTCTCCTCAAGACGTTTCTGTATGGCCTAGAATGGTTGCAACCTTCACTAAAATATGCACTATTTACAGTGGTCTATTTACTTAGCTAAATATCATAATGGTTTCAAAGTACAGGTGCATGCTACATGTTTGTGTGACACTGTAATGGGAACAGCAGGATAAGAAAATGGATGGATACATCACACATTTCCACATGCTTGAAACTGAGGCAAAGGCATGCAAACAAATAGCTTGTGGTCATGTAGTAGCTCAGAGGTGGGACTGAGGTTGGAAACTTGTAATTTACAGTATATTTCAGTATGCCCCATGGCCTTCTGTAATAACCACAGAATAAAAAACGGCAGAGTATTCCATACAATAGTGATGGGTACAAATCCTTTGCATAAGAAAGAAAAAAGCAATACAATGACCTGCCGAACATTTTACTGAAGGGAGATTCCTAACAGTTAATATGCATTATTTAAAGTAACTTTTCTTTATACCTTAATAATTTAATGTTTTCATCTTTGCTTCTTTGTTCCATAAACCTTCTTTTTAATTTTGTTGCATACAAGGTTATTCATTTATATCTTTTGTTCCACTGCTTTGCTCATAAGAGAACCCAGAGTGATCTCAGACCTACAGATTAAAGATGAATTGTGAGGAAGTATTTGGAAGTACAGTATTAAAGACACTTAGTTGGGCTCAAGTTTTATTTTCTGTTTGTTACAAGTATACTGTATGTAGCAGGCATAAAAGAAAAAGCTACATTCATGCGTGTACACTGAATTGTATGTAAATTCAATGCTATCTTTTCATTAAGAAACACAGGTTTTCCCTGCAAGATCAAATTAAAAAAGGAGAATACTGGAATCACAAAATTGTTCCAGATTTTCAGTAGTGTTTTTGGCGTGAAACTTCTTGTGGGGCCACACCAGAATTTTCCTTTATGAGTACAGACAGTAATATTTTCTAATATTAAGGTACCTAATTTGATAATGAATACTGAAATGTCCAAGCTCATGCGTGGTTTGTGTCACAAAAAAATCAATCAAACAATGGAATGTTCATGCCTGATTTCTCTATTGGCTTCAGATTATTTTGATATCCTCTGACAATGTTGTCATCTGACAAAACAGAGCCATCTCTATATATATAAAATCCAACCTCTGTCTGTCTGTTAATTTGCTTGAACAATTTGGTTGATTTTGTGACTTCTCTCATTGCGCTATGTATCATAGTTTGCTTATGGTACCGATTTATTTGCGTGAATCCAAGAAAGATGCAGCAGGCCAAGGGGAGCGGGGTGGGGCGGGGCCCTCATCACTCACATGCCAGCCTCGGGGAGTTCCTTACCTCCGCTTAGCCATCGAACGAAAGAACTACTTAACGGATTTAGATCGGGTTTTTTTCTAGAATTTGCTTGAACATTCTGGTTGATTTTGCGACCTCTCTCATCATGCTATGTTTGCTTGCAGGAGTGATATATTCACGCTAATCCGAGACAGAGGCTGCGGGCTGAGGGGTGAGGTAAGTGTGACATCAGGAGTGGAGAGTCTGTCTATCTCTGCGTTTTGGAGTGTACCTTGCCTACGCTTATCTAGCGATACCTTTTTGTTTATTGATTTTTAAAGTTTGTCCTGTTTCACTACTACGCAGGCGGAGCCACGGGGGATGGCTAGTATACTATGAATTGAAATGTTAAGTCAAGTGAGAACCCCACAACCACCAGCTTCTCAACAAATTCTATTGGCTGTGAACTGGCCAAACTGAAACAACAACACCTCCAGTTTGGAATCGAATGGCTTTAGGGTGAAAAAGGACAAGTCATATTAAAGTAAGGAATATGTGGACTACACACATTGCCTGAATGGAACATGAGACCTGGGGGTTGTCTGGCAGCAGCTTATAGGTAATAAAGTAATTTAAGATCCACAAAAACACTTAGTGATAGCACTTTATCATAACTTTAACTACTTTTAAGTAAGAAACCTTTACAAAACTGTACATAGATCGTATATTTTCAATTATAGATTAGGTACTGCAAAAACCTACAACTAATGAATAAATTATTTACAGTATATAGTTGAAAAGTAACAATATATAATGTTTATTAAGTAAAAATAAATATCACCTAACTAATGAATATCCTTTGTATGTTGTCAATGCCATTTTCTCAGTTAAAAATTACAGATTTTATTTTTATTTGTAAAAAAGACTCATGATTTTTATGTGCTGAATTCATTTCTGAACATTTACATTGTTTATCTTGCTTAAAAAAAATCATATTTTGCGACTGCCGTAGTCATGTTGTTGTTAGTTATGACTCCAGTGACGAAAAAAACGAAAAGGCTTTTTATTGTGCCACTGCTAGTGAAATGGTGTGCAAAACAAAATTGTTTGTATGGGAATCTGAAATCATTAGGTTTCTGTTGTTCCAGAAAATCATTTACAGCACCTTCAACCAATCAGCTCTAAATGCAGCCTCTGACATCAGACACAAGGAAGCATTAAAAAAAAAGCAAAATCTCTCATTTGCAGAAATAAAAAAACTCTTCAGTTTTCGTTCACAACAAACACCTGGAAAAGCAAGGATGAAAAAAAAAACATTTAAATTAAAGGAAGCCAGTTTGTTTTTTTTTAAATCTGTTGTTAACAATCAGAAAAAATGTGTTCCTTTTGAGCCTAAGCTCTTTCCTTATGTTTAAGGCTAACTTTAAAGCTGATTGTCTAAAGGTGCAGGAGTTCCAGAACAACAGAAACCCAACAATATCAGATTCATTGGTTTGAAACACAATAGAAAGTGACAGTCTTTTTTCTAGGAACTAACCAAGCTTGCTTACCTATCATTGTGAAACTATGTGTACTCTCCAAAGCAGTTGACTCAATTTATTCCACAGAGGCACATGAAATTATCAGGTACTTCAAAAGTATCTTTTGGTATTATTACAGATTAACTAGGAGTTTATCCCTGGCTCAGATTTCTTTCCTTTTATTTAGTCTCTCTATCGTCCTTTCAGTATTATTTTGTTATTGACTATCATATGAAATATTATATAATTATAGTTATGTTAATCATGTACATGTCACTTGTCCTCTTTATGTAGCACCTAAGGGGACAGGGCCCCCTAATGCTGCAACTATAGGACTGACCCCAGGAATATACAGTCTTTGGCTTTGAATTTGAGATTTCTAGACTTGTTTTAATGTTGTTTTTGGGCTGCTCTTTAGCATACTATTTCAAATATATTTTACTTTGTTCTTATCATGTTTTTGAATTTCCTGAAAATAACTCTTTAGAATTTTAAAAAAGATTAATTTCATCTTTTTGGGTCTGGGATTTCTCACTGTTGCCCCACTTAACAAACAGAATTCAGTCTTGGCTCCTTTGGCTCTTTTGTTATATAAAAAAGTCAGGTTACTATAAGCTTTTTTTTCTGGCAATATTTTGAACTATGGCATATAATATCTTCAGCAGTTTCTTATTTGTTATGGTTGTGGCTTTAATCATTACTTGTGTATTTTGCTATGTTACCAATAACTATGACTTTCGGCCTTTTACTTTCAAAAGTCGTCAGCTCCAGCACAGTCTTTAGTGTGTTAGTAAAATTGTGTTCATCACTGCTGGAAGTAGTTTAAGTGTGTTTATGAATGACTAATTTAGTGCATGAATTTGAATCTGAGCTGGACAAAAGGATGATAAACTTTTCCACTTTCATTTTGCAAAACATGCATAAATTGTAAGGCTAAATGTAAAGATGACTCCTTAGGTCTCATGTAGCGGTTAAGGCTTTGGACTTCAAACCCTTAGGTTGTGGGTTCAGATCCTGCTACTGACACTGTAAGACTATGAGCAAGTCACTTCAGCTCCCTGTGATCCAACTGAAAAAAACAAAAGAAATGCAACCAACTGTATATCAAATGTTGTAAGTGACCGTTGATAAAGGTGCCAACCAAATAATAATTATAATGTGAAAATGTTGGTACTGATTGTTTACAAATTTTGTGGTAATGCGATGAATTAAATGTATTTCATGTAACAACTTAATGTGATTAATGTTGGTAACTAACAAAAGATTTATGTGTAATTTCCATACAGTATCATCACGAACCATGTATCAGAGCTGACAACCAATAAGCACTCAGATAAAGTATGACTCATAGAATGCAGCCACAGTTGTTCTGGACCAAGCAAACAGAAGAGAGGCTTGTTTGTCTAATGTCTTGTGTTTGTCATATCACAACAGAGTAGAAAAAAATAGTAAAATTGACGAGTCTGTGGCTGAACTCACTATACCTGGAAAGCCTTTGTATGGGCAAAGAAGCTGTCAGGCAGCATATTATTTAGCTGTCAGCATGCAGTGAGCTTGAGATACTCAAAAAATTTGAAACTGGGCTTGAAAAGAAAACTTGATGGGGGAAAAGTGCAGATATTTATGGCAACTCTGACCCAGGCACACACAACATTTCAGAGAAACTGGAAAATGATGACACTCTTTGTAATGTAAGGAACTGTAGGTAGACCCGGTAAATGATGACTCGCATGCATGACAGTTCTTATCACTAGGCCATTATTGTTTTGTGTGTGGACATGACAAACATATTACACCTCAGAAATGATGAACATGATGTACAATCTATATTTTAGATCTCTTTAACAAGGACCAAGGCTATGTATTTTTACTAAAGAACTTTTTCATCAGTTTTTATCAGCTACTTCTTGTCACTTTTCTGGGAACTGACCAACAGGTTAACATTACCAACCAGTGAGGCACTACATTCAGTGTTTGTATGGTGTACGTGTGCCTACATAAAACATAACATGTTTTTGCCAGCATTAAAAGGCAATTTTCAGCAGTGTCCTGTTCTCCTAACATAATTGGAGCATGTTACAGCACTCATACTGCAATAAGGACATCTAGTGGGAATGAACCTGCTTTTGTTAACTGTGAACAGCTACATTGACATTAATGCACAACTGATTTGTGATGCTATGATGAGAATGACAAATGTTATGGCTCCGTGGCCTTGGTCAACCCATGATTCATTTATTTTGAGGCAAAATAACTTTGGCACATGCAACAGTACTGTACATTAGAACATTAGAACAATCTAGATGAGAACACGCCATTCAGCCCAACTAAACTTGCCAGTCCTATTCACTTATTTCTTCCAAAAAAACATCAAGTCGAGTTTTGAAAGTCCCTAAGGTCTTATTGTCTACCACACTACTTGGTAGCTTATTCCAAGTGTCTATCGTTCTTTGTGTAAAGAAATACTTCCTAATGTTTGTGCGATATTTACCCTTAACAAGTTTCCAACTGTTTCCCTGTGTTCTTGATGAACTCATTTTAAAATAACAGTCTCGATCCACTGTACTAATTCCCTTCATAATTTTAAACACTTCAATCATGTCACCTCTTAACCTTCTTTTGCTTAAACTGTATAGGATCAGCTCTTTTAATCTTTCCTCATACTTCAACCCCTGTAGTCCTGGAATCAGCCTAGTCACTCTTCTCTGGACCTTTTCTAGTGCTGCTTTGTCCTTTTTGTAGCCTGGAGACCAAAACTGCACATAGTATTCCAGATGAGGCCTCACCAGTGTGTTATAAAGCAGGGGTAGGCAACGTCGGTCCTGGAGTGCCACAGTATGTGCAGGTTTTTGTTCCAACCCAGTTCCTTAACGAGAACTCAATTATTGCTGATGAAGCACATATTGCTTAAGTGACATTTTAATGCTTCATTTTAGTGGTCTCACTTGTTAAGGTTCTCCAACCTTAATTGCTTATTTCAATCTTAAACTGCTGCATTCAGTGTTTTAATTGCTCCTTATTAGCAATAAGATGTAAAACAGGGGTAGGCAATGTCGGTCCTGGTGAGCCGCAGTGGCTACAGGTTTTCATTCAACCCAATTGCTTAATTAGAAACCATTCATTGCCAATCTCAGACCTTATTTAATTTTGTGGCTTGTTAGTCTGTGCAATGTAAGGCTTTTATATCGTAGATTTGTTTCCTTTCCAAGGATATCATCCAAATGATTTGAAGCCTAAAACAGATCATTTTCAGTCTGTCACATTTTTCTATTAAGTGTTTTATTAAATCAAACCGTGCATGATGAACACACACAGATGTAATTGGAAAAAAGCTAGCTGGAGAACTGCTGCCTGCTTTGTCTTTTACATCTTATTGCTAATAAGGAGCAATTAAAACACTGAATGCAGCAGTTTAAGATTGAAATAAGCAATTAAGGTTGGAGAACCTTAACAAGCGAGACCACTAAAATGAAGCATTAAAATGTCACTTAAGCAATATGTGCTTCATCAGCAATAATTGAGTTTTCGTTAAGGAACTGGGTTGGAACAAAAACCTGCACATACTGTGGCACTCCAGGACCGACGTTGCCTACCCCTGTTATAAAGCTTGAGCAGAACCTCCTTGGACGTGTACTCCACACATCGTGCTATATAACCTAACATTCTGTTAGCCTTCTTAATGGCTTCTGAACACTGTGTGTATTCAAACCAAACATTTTTACTTCCTATGTGTAATACTTTACATTTACTGACATTAAATTTCATCTGCCACAAATCTGCCCAAGCCTGTATGCTATCCAAGTCCTTCTTTAGTGATATAACGGATTCCAAATTATCTGCTAATCCACCTATCTTGGTATCATCTGCAAACTTAACCAGCTTGTTACTTATATTCCTATCTATATCATTTATATATATTAAAAATAGAGGCGGCCCTAGCACTACCTGTGGAACACCACTCTTAACATCAGCCAGTTCTTTTTTTTTTTTTTTTAATATTTTTATTTTATTAATTTTCATTGTAATCATTCCATACAAACAGATCAATTTATAACCCAACAAATATGAAGACTAATCAAACCCCACCCCTGAGAAGGAGAGCTTAGCTAAAGGAAAATTGCTTTAGGCTTTTTAATAAGGCAACATTAAACAAAAGAAAGGGAGAAGTAAATATCTATGTAAATAAGAGATGGAGAAGGGAGTTAAATGCAATAATAGTTATTTCTCTTATTCTAAAATAATATTGATTAAATCCTGCCATGTTTTGAAAAAATGTTGTACAGATCCTCTAACTGAAAATTTGATTTTTTCCAATTTCAAATAATATAAAACATCAGTTTCCCACTGACTTATAAGAGGAGAATTAGGATTCTTCCAATTTAACAAAATAAGTCTGCGTGCCAAGAGTGTAGTGAATGCAATCACAGTTTGCTTGTCCTTCTCCAATTCAAGTCCATCTGGAAGAACACCGAACACAGCTGTTAATGGGTTAGGAGGGATTGTGATACTAAGGCTGTCTGAGAGGCACTCAAAAATTTTTGTCCAAAATGATGTTAGTTTAGTGCAGGCCCAAAACATGTGACCCAGTGAGGTAGGAGCTTGGTTGCAGTGCTCGCAGGTTGGATCCTGCCCTGGAAACATTTTGGACAGTTTTAAGCGAGACAGATGGGCTCGATATATAATTTTTAGTTGAATAATTCTATGCTTTGCGCATATAGAACTCGAGTGAATTCTCTGCTTTGCTACCTTCCACTCCTTTTCTGATATATTGATTAAGAGATCTTCTTCCCAATGTCCTCTTGGATCTTTGAAAGGTAGGGACTCTGATAAGATTTTATATATTGTGGAAATAGTGTTTGTTTCCTCGAAATTGAGCAGTATTTTTTCCAGCATAGTGGAGGGTGCAAGGTGGGGGAAATCGGGCAATTTCTGTTTAACAAAATTTCTAATTTGAAGATAGTAAAAGAAATGTGTAGCTGGGAAGTTGAATTTTGAACGTAATTGTTCAAAAGATGTAAATGTGTTGTCTATATAAAGATCTCTGAGCATTTTAATCCCAAAACTTTTCCAGGTATTAAAAACTGGATATACTTGCGAAGGTTGAAAGAGGTGGTTCTTTTGCAGAGGTGCCACTGATAAAAGATTTTCCATCTTAAAATGCTTCCTAATTTGGTTCCATATTCTGAGTGAGTAAAGCACAATTGGGTTATTAGTATATCTGCGATAACTTTCATTTATTGGAGAGCAGAGCAGGGAATATAAAGAAGTACTACAGATCTATTGCGGACCAAGCCTGTGTATGTTCATTTATTTGTGTCCAGGTTTTTATGGCTTGTATGTTTGCTGCCCAGTAATAAAACTGAAAATTAGGTAAAGCCATGCCACCTTCTGCCTGAGGTCTTTGTAGGGTCGCTCTTCAGATACATGGGTGTTTTGAGTTCCAAATGAATGAGGTTATTATTGAATCTAACTGTTTAAAAAACGATTTATTGATATATATTGAAATGTTTTGAAATAAAAAGAGAAGTTTAGGAAGGATATTCATGTTAACAATGTTAATTCTTCCGGCTAGAGTGAGATGAAGGGTTGACCATCTATGCAAGTCTTGCTTAATTTTTTCCATACAGACGCCAAAATTTTGTTGATAAAGAGCTTTATGTTTACTTGTGATATTTACCCCTAGGTATTTAAACTGATCTGCTATGGTAAAAGGTAGGGTGTCTAATCTAATATTATATGCTTGTGAATTCACTGGAAAGAGTATACTTTTATTCAGAATAATTCTAAGACCAGATATCTTTTGAAATTCATCAGCCAGTTCTGATAAGGTTCCTCGCACCATCACCCTCTGTTTCCTGTGTCTGAGCCAGGTGCACCCATCTACAAACATCACCCTGAACTCCCACTTCTTTTAGTTTGATGCCCAACCTCTCATGTGGCACCTTATCAAATGCTTTCTGAAAGTCAAGATAAGTAATATCATATGCTCCATTTTGATCGTATCCGTTTGTTGCCACCTCATGGAATTCCAGTATGTTAGTAAAACACGACCTCCCTCTTCTGAACCCATGCTGACTGATTAGAATAACTTCTGTCCTTGCCAGGTGTTGCTCAATCTTATCCTTAATAATTCCTTCCATTAATTTTCCTGTGATGCATGTTAAGCTTACTGGCCTATAGTTGCTTGGATCTGCCCTGTCACCTTTTTTATATAATGGGATGATATTTGCCATTTTCCAGTCCTTCGGAATCTCTTCAGTGCGCAGTGACTTCCTGAAATGATGTGTCAAGGGTTTATATATGTATTCACTAGCCTCCTTAAGAATTCGAGGGTAAATATTATCTGGTCCTGGTGATTTTGTTTGATTTCAGCCTATTGAGCAGCACTTCTCCCTCTACAATTTCCAAATCCCTCAGTACCTCCTTTGTAGTCCCGTTTACCGCTGGGAGGTTATCCACTTACTCACTTGTGAAGACCTCAGAAAAATGTAAGTTTAGGGCATCCGCTATGTCATTGTCTATATCTTTTAATTCCCCTTTACTATTTCTGAGGCACTTGACCTCCTCCTTGACAGTTCTTTTACTACTAAAATACTGAAAGAATATCTTCTTTCACATTATCTGCTATATTCCTCTCCAGCTGTCTTTTAGCCTGTCTGATATCCTTCTTAATGGTTGCCCTCATGTTCTCATATGTTCTACGATTCACTTTGCAATCATTAGTCTTATATGCCTTATAAAGCAGTTTTTTTCTTTGCAGCTTCTTTTTTAAATCTTTATTAATCCACTGTGGAGTTTTTTAAAATTTGCTATTAATTCCAATTTTAGATATGTAATTCCAATTTTAGGTGAATGACATGTTGGTAAGGTAACTGGCTGAACCCTCAGTGTTTATATGGCACATACTATTCAGTGTAACAGCAATCACTACACGTGCCAGATGATAGCTGAAACCTGCTCAGATGCTGGCACCTTACGCCTTTCAGAGACCTCCAGAATGCAGAGGAGAGGCGCTATAATGCTGCATATGATATTGCACTCTCAGTTGCAGAGCACAGCCAGACAGATGCCCTTGAATGCAGCAATGAAGATCTGCAAATCATGATTGCGTATGTATGAGGTTGATTAACATGCTCCATATATAGATATTTCAGGGTGGCATTCAAGGCATGTTCATGTATACATTATTTACAAGGTAATTGTGATTTATAAAGGGTAAATTGTGTAGGAATGTGCAAACATAAACAAACATTTATAAATGTGAATTTTTTTGCAATATGCATTTTCATGTTTTGTTGACATGAGCATATTTTCACACTCTAATCTTTGCAAAGTTTTAAAAATGAGGCCTCTCCTATCTGCCTTCCACCTCTTGCTGTTGGAAACAATATTGCTGCTACTCTGGCTTAAAAAAGTTTTAGTTGTGAGGTGCTGCTAGCAGTGGCTCACTTCCGATTCTGATGTGTGGCCTCATTCTGTAGGCCCCTGCTTGTGAGAAGCTATTGTAGTTATACCAACACTCAAACCTAGGTCATTGGGTGCTGGCGACCGCTTGCTTAGTTTCTATACCAAACTGTAGTTTAATTATTTTTTGTTATCTTATTTTAGGCTGTAAAAATGTTGTACTCCTTATGGACAAGGCCATCCTAAACAATAAAATGCAAGTTTTTCTTACGGATTATAATATGACAGAGGCCATAGTGACTTAATGTTGCCAATACATGACATCCTTCAATATATTTTCTGAACCCATTTGATGCAAACTTAGGGTTTTAAAGAACTAGAATCTATCCAGACAGCATTGGGTATACGGCAGGAAGTAACCCTTGATGGAATATCAGTCCATTAGAGGAAACATTCAAACATCTGTACCCAATCTACAGCTTCCAGCCAACCTAATGTCTTTGGAAGATGGCAGAGAAAAATTAAGTACATGAATGAAAACCTGGAAGGACAGAGGGAGGATATGCACACCTCCAGATATCCAACTCAAGATAGATATGGGATGTAAAGTATTCTTTAAAAACTGTAGCCAAGGTAGAACACAGCCCTGGACGTGGCACCATCCTTTTGTAAGGCACACTCATGTGACCACCTTTAGGTGGAATTTGAAGTCACCAGTAAACCTAACACACTCGCCTTTGCAATGTGGGGCATAAAAGAGCATCCAGAGAAAAACATGAGCAAAACATGTCAACTCCAAATAGAAAATGATAGAGCACGGGCATGAGTGGGGGTTAAGAGGTAATATGTGGTCAGTAATTCCATTTTTATAACCATATAATACATGTATCTGTTATTAAGGAATCAATATGGGCAAAGTGCCTGACCTGTCAACAATTAGCACTTGGCTGGCTCTTACTTGAAAAGTAAAGTCCCCATTCACCATTGTGTAAGACTAGAAAATTTGTTTTCTGATTGTACTAGAATTGATATCAGTATGAATAAGGAGAGTTCATGGGAATTTTCTAATAGGGTTTAAAGATTTACCAGCTGAGGTGTTAAAAGTATTAGTTGTGTCACATGGCTGTATGAAAAGAAGTATTTTAATGTTAGAAAAAATGAGAAAATACAGTAGAACCGTAAGCACCTAATAATCTTCAAAACATAATTGAGAACATCCCTAAATACTGCCTAGTGGTTTGAACTCTTGGAATAATTCACTCCATAGGCACCCAAGGAAGGAGAATGATGATGTAATCCATTCTTGATAAATGCCATGGCACAAAAGAGCAGATAATCCTTTTTGAGGGCAGTGAGCCATAAAAAAATAAAAACTCCTCAAAGTGGAAATAGAAAATAAAGAAATAAAAAAAATAAAGATTACTATAGCATATTAGTTTTCAGCTGCTTCCAGAGCTGTAGCCTCCATTTTAAAGGTCAGAATCCAACTGTGAGTGCATAGGGGGAGTTAAAATATAAAAAAGCATGCCAGTGCTAACAAAGGTGACAAATCTCTTGCTAAAATTACCTTATTGCTTCATGTGTTATTTTTAGTGATTACTTTCAAATGTTGCCCAGTATCCACTGTGCCATTCCAATTTTACCTCTACATCCCTAAAATGTGTTTATGCCAATTATTTAAAGTATTTTTCCATCTACTCTGCAGACAGAAGGATGGACAGAAACACAAATGATCTGTTAATTGTTTTATCCCAGCTCAAAGCAAAAAAGGACATGCAGTCAACAACACGAGCAGCTTGTGAGGAAGTGCAACCATTACTAGCAGAGATAAATGTCAAGTATTTTTAGGAATATACCATATATTTGCAGAGCAAAATGCCTCTTTAGTAAAATGGACACCTTGGTACAATGGTAAGTCATTCTGTTTCAATCACGTCATGCATTTATTAACAAGATATTTGGTTATGCGTCTTATTGCCTTTGTTCATCAGATATTCTAACCCTTACATACCTTTTTCTTTGTGGTTTTTGTTGTCTTTGCTCATTGGACAGTCTGGCCCTTAAATCAACCTTTCTTTGTGCTGCTTGTTGCTTTTGTTCATGTGACATTCTGGCCATTGTGAGAGTCGGCCAGCAGCTCAACTCCTCCGGGACACCCCTAAAATGGAAGGATGGGGGAAGGCAGCTACTTGTCAACACTGCCTCCCCCAAAGCGTTAGGTGGGAGCTCCCCTGGAGTGTTGCAGTGCCCCAGATTCCCGCAGGGCATCCTGGGACTTGGATTGTCAGTTTCTCAGCCCTATTGGGTGCTGTGGGTGCCACCAGGGGGAGCTGTTGAAGGACCTGGGGACTCATGCTTTCCCTATAGCCCAGAAGTATTAGGTACTCACGGGGACGGAAGCCCCGATGTACTTCTGGGCTGATTAAAGAACTTGAATTCTTCAGCTGACCCGGACGTGCTGGCAAGTCACATGGGAGGAAGAACAGAAGCACTTCCGGGTCAAGGACTCTTTAAAGGACTGCTGGAAACCCAGCAAGTGAGCCAGAGTCGGCTGGAGGTGGATGAAGCTTGCTGGGAGGTGTTGTGGAGAAGAATAAGAAAGAGAATTGTGATTATTGTGTTTATTGCCTGTGATTTTGTGGCTACAGTGCTTTGGGCACTATTAATAACAAGAAAAGTGCTTCTTATTGCTTCTACTTTGTGTCCTGAGTGTCTGTCTGCTGGGGTTAAAGGGGTAACAGCAACCCCTAGCGTCTTACACCATCTTGTGAACGCCAGACAACATTATTCCCAGGCATGGATTAATGCTGAACATTTTGTCATTTTATACACATACATTGCATAGAGATAAGTTCAGTCCCAGTTATGATATTGCACATATTCTAAAATGTAATTGTTTTTGAAAATAAGAAAGCTTAACAAATTATCTTGCATCAGATACTGAATATCAGAGTCTCATGTTTATTTTCTTTTGCCTAAATGCCTAACCCTACTGTACAGTATGTAAAGAAAACAATATGGTGATTTAGTCTTGACTTTCAGTTAAATGAAAGTTTAATTTCATTGTAAATGCCACTTCTGAAAAACCCTTTCGTACATTTAAAACATAAAATATCTTACTAATATGCAGTACTTGTTCTTTTTGGATGCCCCTTCCACTCAAAATTCATTACTCAGTTACTCATCCATAATCAGTTACCACATTTGGGGCTACAGGCTTGAAAAGTTTTATTGTACCATGGGTCTGCTAAGATTGCAAAACGATTAATAAGGAAGGAAGCTTCACGTGAATAAACTAATCAGCACAAATACAGTAAACAGATCTCAGTTTACTCAATGACACTGCCATTCTCAACTGTTCAATGTGGTTTCTCTTGTCTTGACTGTGAACCATGCCGTTTATCATCTTGAGCCATGGGGATATTTTTTGGTTTGTTCACAGCTTGGTAACATGTTGAACTCCTAATGTATGCAATCTTTAAAATTATAAAGTCTATTTCAATGCATCCTCATTGGGTAAACTGATCTGACATCAAGGACTGAAAACAGGTTACATCAGTCAGATGACATTTTCCTAAAAGAAGCTATAAGAGCCAAATAGAATGCATTCAGGATTGCACTGTATTCTTTGATTATTTACTGGTTAACTTAGTTCAGTTGAAGGGGAAACACAAAATATGCTATAATGAGAAGCTGGTTCCTTATGAAAACTAGGGGCTTTGCCCCCTGCTCGCTTCGCTCACCAACTAGGGGCCTGTGCTACTCACCAGCCACTTTGCATCTCTGCTGCTCGTGTATGTGGATTTCCCTTTCACCAATCAAAAAATCTTGTAATTCTCGAGGATAGGCCTCTTCAGTGGGAAGAAACACTACTTTTCCCTGATGGCAACATGAATTAGACAATCTACAAGTCTCCGACTTAAAGTTTAAAGCCAAATAATATCTATATACTTCTGTTATATCACCTTTGTCCATATATTCAATCTCTTTTTGCTGTCCTGTTATTTCACCGAGTAATAATTTCTGTTTGTTAGCGCTAATGCAATCTTTACTATCAGTTTTTTGAGACTTTCGAATTTAGTACTTTCATAATCTCTAACCTGCTCTGCATGTGTATCGCGCCAACGTTTTTGAACCTCTTTACAACTTTCTACTTTGTCTTCTACTCTTTGTCTTTTATTTCCGACCCCGCTTGGAGCTGAGAGCACAGGAACTGTGTCTGACAATAGCATTCACATGAATGAGAAGTGAGTGGACTGTGGGCGTGGTTGTAATTGTTTGAGAGGAGTGCGGGACTTGGCAAAATCTCTTGGCAAAAAATCTCGGCGCTCAGGACTTGAAATTATCTCTCGCGGGTGTTGAAATTATCTCAGAGAAAGTCTCATCTCAGGATTTTCTTTTATAATAGAGAGAAATACTTTCATTTTCTACGTTCTTTCTCAGTACTGAATAATGAGAAGCTATATGCAACACAAGTAGCACTGACCACTAAGCCAGAAACCAACTCTGAATTGTGATGTCAACCAGTTGCAGCTCACATTCATATGCCCCCACACACTCACTCATACTTGTCCAATTTAGAGTCACCACGTTCCTGCATCTTATATTGAGGGAGGCAGCTGAAATACCTGATGAAGATCCAGCAGGGCTTGGGGAAAAGGTGAAAGCTCTACAGGCAATGACAGAGCCAAGAAATGAATGCAACTTCTTAAGGATGTCAGATAGCATCATTAATAACTGCTGCACTATGGAAATAATAGGAGTGAAGGGGGTTACTTGGAAAGGCCTTAACATTGTTAAAGGTGCCACCTAAGTTGCACAGAATTGGGAAAAGACCAGAATGAAGGGAATAAAGATCTATCCTGGATAAAGGTTTTTCTGTATTTATAGATTGGAACTGTTACAGAGCACAACACTCTGAAAAGAAATATCCTGAGAACAACCCTGAAAGTGACAGATCATGGTGGATTGGAAGGATAAGCAACCCAAGATGTGGTAAGAAACCTTGTTCTTCTGTGCAAAAGGCCAAAGTTCAAATGACTGGCAAAACGCTAGCACAACTGCAACAGGTCAACAGATGGCAGCAGACAGATCCAGCCAGATATAGATAGGACCCTGAAAGTCACAAGGAAACAGTAGATTTTTAGAAAGCTGTCTTGCAATTGTTCGTCAGGACTTACAATATGTATTAGGTGCATGACAGTTCAGTTCTGACTCTCCAATAAACTAGAGAATGTATGCTATTTTGGATAGAGGGAGTTATGGGGCGAAACAACAAGTCATAGATTACATCTGACCAAACAGTTCTGTTACAAGTAAACATTATTACACAAACCTATAATACAACAACAAAATCCAAAAGTAGACTAGTAGAAGGTTGTACAAAAAATAGCAAACAAGACACTTGGGTGTATCAAAATAAAGGGGACACCCCCAAAAAATAGTACTCAAAAAATAAACAAATACATACACCAATCAAAATGAACCAAAAACTAGACCTTCCAAAAAATAAGCAGAAGACCAATAAACAAAAAAAAAATCAAAGTCAAAAAGTACTAGCAGATAGTCGTTAACAAAAAAGGAATAAAAAAGCTAAGTAAACATGATTTGCCTTTGGGAAATGTCTGCATGCTCAGATAGAACATGGCCGTCAAGATGATCTTTTTAACCCCTCTTTGTAACTGGTGTTGTGACCCCTGGCCATAACAACCCAACAATTCTTCATAACAACAAAGTCGGTAAATGCCATTAAAACAAATAGTAAACATGAACATAAAACATATTTCAAAACATTAAACTGAAGCCCAAAAAATAAAATAACTACTGAATAATAATACTGATAGCACAGAAACTCTTAAGTGCCTTTGAAAAAGAGAAAATGTTAATTAATAAAATGAAGAAAAATTTAAGAACCAAGCCAGTTCACAATGTCTCCTTTCAAAGAATGGCAAAGTGAGTTATTCATAGCCCTTGGGTGTCATAGACTGGCCTAATTACAGCACATAAGGTCAATTATGTAAACTGTTAACATCACACAAATCTTAATTACAAGGGACGTTCAAAAAGTCTCTTCACTTTTTTTAACGTTATTTGTTAAGAATTTCAAAAATGAATTACATCACTTTTCTACATAGTCACCTTTGTTTGCGATGCAATTTTCCAAGCGTTGTACCAACTTTTTAATGTCCAATTACTCCTCCTCCTGCCTTCACTGTTTCCAGCGAAAATATAAAACTTTTTGAACGTTCCTTGTACATAAGTAACAAATAAGGAGCAACACACTTAAACAATACAAAACAATGGCACAGGAATTTAGTGTAGGTCCTTCACTTAGCCAAAACATATTATTCTAAAAAAAAGTGTTTTGTTTCAGTATATTAGTATTGCTTTCAATTTGGAATATCTGATCAAAAGCATATAGTTGATAAGATGGGATCTGAAGAATTTGTGAAGATTGCCAGAATGAAGTAGGATTTTAAAATTATTCTCTTTTTGAAAAAGAAAAAAGGTCAATAGGACAGAGCAGTAGTGAAGCAAGTTAATACATGAATTGAATTCATAGGTATCCCCAATGATTAAATCCATAGTATAGAACAAAATCAATAATGCATGGGTGTTTCACAAATGAGGCAGAAATCTGAACAAAAAAGGATATAGAAGGCCTTTGATTTCCAAATGTTTAAACAAACACTAAGGTAATTGTAGGGAATCAGTTGTGTAAATTATTAATAATGTTAATCAAATTTATTTCTGTACAGCACACTGGCATAGTGGGTAGCACTAGCATCTCATGTATTTAATATCCAGAGTTCAAAGTGAGCATTCAGTCATTGCCCATGTGGAATCTTCACATTCCCTCTGTGTCTTTATGTGCTTTACTTGGGTATTTTAGTTTTCCTACAACTTCCTCAAAAACTTTCTGGTTACTTTACCTGAAAGTTTCAAATTGGCTTTCTCTGACTGTCAGTATGAGTGCAACTGGCCCAGCAATGAACAGGTCCCTGCCTGGGGCTGTTTCCAGCCTCGTTTCTGCTTCTGCAGGGATACTGTCACTGAATTTGATTAAGTAAATGTTAGGATACATTAAATTGTTTTATGTCAATGATGTGAACAATTGGTAGCCCATAGCTTACTAATTCGGCAAACGAAGTGAAATACAAACTATTAATAAGCACAGAGGATGTTTTAAAATAAGATTGTTAAACATTAAATTGCATACATAAATATTATTTACAGAAATGCCTGCATGCCAAAAATGATAATGCATTTCTTCTTGTTCAAGGTGATAGCTTTTCATTTAGACAAGGTTATCTCACATTGATACAGTGAGAAACAAGACAAATGGCTGCAGTATCTGAGCCAGTCATATTGCGAGTGGCATGTGCCAATTAAAGTTACATATGAAATTATTTTATAGTATTAACTGCAGGAGCCTGGCTTAAAGATGTTTTGATACAAAAAATGAGGAATACAGTTAAACAGGTTAAAAATGCTAAAAGTAAATATTCAAATGTTCGCAAGCATAATGTTCCTATTGAAAATGATACAATTTTCTAATTAGGTTCAATTCAATATTCTGCCCATTGTTTTATCTGTACTTGTAGGCGATCACAGGCAGATTTCCTCTTTCATAGTAAAGACTTTATTTGTTTGCTTTAGTTGTATGTCACAAAGACAACTGAATACTTTTTTGTTTTGCTCATGGCCTTAGTAAACAAGCAAACACATGCTACATGTAATAGCTTCTGAACCAGCTGAAGAAACATCACAATAAGCTTCTGATTTTCTAATTATTTTTCCCTCTTTCCATTATAGCATAAAACATATTCTAAAACTGTAAAAATACTGTATAAGTATGGACCTGAAGATTTTGTGGGTTTCCTAAACAAATGCTAATTGTTTCTCTCACGTGTGTCTACATTTGACAATTAAGTAAATGTAATGCCATTACTTTACTGTATTCCAGTGCTTTGTATAGAAGTAAAGCTAAAATGCATTTCTAGTAATGTAAGAATAAAAGATCTGAGTATGATGCATGCAAGATATCTACAGTAACTCAATAAACCAAGTACTTGAAAAGAGTAATTACCGTATATACTCACATATAAGTCAGGTCTCGAAACCCAAAAAATCGATCATAAAATCAGACTCCGACTTTAGACCCCATTCTAAAATGTGACGCTTAATTTTTTTTTTTTTTACATCTTCTTGCCTTCTCCAATCTCGCCCCAGTTTCTCAGGCACTTTGAAGTTTGTTGCAGCAGCACAGTTACAAATTTCTTTCGCTACTTCAACAACATTTAATATAAAACCAGCTTCATATTTTCTTCTGATCGAATGTTCAATCACAGATAAGGGATTCTCTTATGATAAAGGTGTATAAGGGTGTGAGATACAAAGAAAACACAAAACAGTGCAAACGTCGCTTCAGAATAGTTCGGGTATTACTGCGTGGTCATGTAGGCACAATACACAGAAAAGAAAAGGCAGTGTGCTCTGTGGGTTGTGATCCCATTTTATTCATTCCTTTGTGGACTTTACATGTTCTTTGCATGTCTTTTACTTTTTTTACACAATACTTTACTTGCCCTGCATGCTAAAAACTGATTACACTAAATGTTGCCATTATGACTGAAGGTGGATGTGAATGTGTCAGCTTGCCCAGAGTTCATTTGTGCTTTCACTGGATACTATTACCACAGGCCCTAGCTCTCCTTGAACCTAAACATAATTCAGGAAAATGATGAATGAACCAACATAACACAGTCAAGTGTAAATTTCATTTAATTTATGTGAACCTTTTAGTTAGTTCTTTTTTTTCATTAAATTGTACAAAATGTACCCATTAATGCCAGTGCTGACATAATTGCAATATAAATACATTGGAAAGATATATTTTTAAGTAAAGCAATTGCATGTTTGTGTTTGCTATGATTCATGTACTGTAGTTGTCATTGGTTATAAATGGTACCAGGTACTTTTGTACTTCTCTAAACTCAGGATAATGAGTAATAATAAGAGAGAAATGTAATGAAAGAAAAATGTGACTTCGATATAAGGCGTATATCTCTTTCTTGCTGTTGGTATGGCTGACAGCTTACCCAACACTGTACAAACCCAAGTCATTACCTCATTTCTCTCCCACTCTTTCTCTGATCACTGACCTGTCTTCCTTATGCCGATTGAGTGTTTTTCTTAAATTCACCTCCCACCTCCACAGTCAGCTAACTTCTAGTGATGAGGTGGCTTCAAACCACTGCTTGGAATTACTTCCAGGGGTACATTCAGTACTAGTCCCTGGTCCAGAAACAAACCTTGAATGGTCTTGGGCCATCTCCCCAGAAATAGGGGGTTTCTCTTATTCCTGATATTCTACTCTCATTTAATGACCTCTAGGTTCTGGATAAGCCCTATCCAACATAAAATCAGGCAAAGGCCAACATATAGTTTACTACATGTCAAATATTTGCCTGCTTTGGTAGTTATGAAGAAAATCATTTTGGTGCTTTGTTTCTTTACCTCTACTAAATAGTATCTCAGCAGGGATCTTCTTCCTATGTTCAATAGTATAGTGTATGCTGTTCCTACTCCTTTCTGTGTGTGCCTTGGGACATTTCGAACCCTACCGTTGACTCCCACAAAGTCTTCTATTCCACAATGAATCAGTTCACCAGAGGGTACAAGAAAACATATACTGTACATCTTCTTCACCCTCTCCCGTTATCATTGAATAAAATTTTGGATATTTAATAGTCAATGCGTATGAGACACATCAGACAACAGCTAGATGAAATTATAAACTGATAGTCATTGCTTTAAATCCAATAATGCTGGATGTTTTTGTTAGACTAGTGTGATTAAAAAAATCCCAAAGAAGTCTTCAAAGTTATATGCAGGCAGAGCATGGAGGAAGGAGGCAGTGCGGCATAAAGATTAAAGCTTTGAACTTCAAACACACTGAAGTTGTGAGCTCAAATCCTGCTACTGACTCTGCATGACCAATTCACTTGCCTCTTCTCCAACTGGAAAAAAAAATGAAATGTAACCATCATCCATATCCATCATATAATAATCAATTAACCAAACCAAACACATCTTTGGGGAAATCCAAGAAGAGACATAGAGCATGTGAAAACTCCACATGGACAACATTCAGACATGAAAATTGAACCCAGAATGCTGGATATGTGAGACAGCAATTCTACACACTGCACCAGCATTCTATCCAACAGTCCTACTTAGGTGTGTGCCAACAAGATTGATTAACTTTAACTGTGACAGCTTTGTCCTATTCGATATCAAGAACTTAGAAGTCTTAACGGCAGGCCAACAACCAGGTATTGAGTGGAAGATCTTGTCTACTCTCACCAGTCTTGGGCTTCCACTTCATCGTGGTCTTTAGGATCCGGTAGTCGTGTAATTTGAGTATGTAGTCAGTTAGTGCATTTGGTAAGTAGTGACTGTGTACTCCAACTTTGGCAGGCCACTACAATGCAGCACTTCACAATTGGTGATGTGGTTGTGATATGTGATCCCAAGAATCTGCTGTAGACAACTTTGATGGCTGAATGACATTTAAAGTATCTCCAGAGATCTTTGGAACCAGGACTGAGCTATAAGGAGCAGAGCAGCTATCAAAGTGGACGAAAAACAACAAAACCTCAGCCCAGTAATGGCAATGGAACCACAGAATTTGAAGTGAAATTGGGGCAGTAAAGGGATACAATCAATGTAAATGAAGCCAACAACAGGATGACATGCTCTGAAACTGAAAAGGCAAAGAGTTATCAGAAAGTTACAGAAGAAAATGGAACAGTAAGTGGGATGACAAGTTGAAGAATGTAACCCAGAATAGGCATTGATAAGTGTGGTGAGTAATGGCCAAAATGGCAGCTAAGGATGTGGAAATCAGAATGGAATTGAAAAGTGTTGCTTACAGGAGGAAGAGTGCAATTTTGGAATCTTGGAATCTGTACAACCTTGTGAGCAGAAAATTGCAAGCAGCTCATGTTCTTTTGCAGACTTAACAAGCAGAATACTGACTTGAGGGGAAATTGTTAAAGGCAAGCAAAGGTTCAGACACAACAGACCATATGGCTTGATCAGGGAGTAGTGTTGTGATTAAATCAGATACTGCATAACATACTGTGTATTGAACTGACTGCCACACAAAACCTCCTCTTAATGTGTCTGTGGTTGCTTGTGTACATGCTTGAGGAAAGTGATGGTGATTTTCTGTGGCTGAGAGGGGAAGAAGCCCCCCTTAATTAAAGGCACTTAGAGGTTAAGCATGTCTGGATTGGGAGTGGAGGGTGCATGTGGTTAGAAGGAGCTGCCTGGCAACATGAACAAATTAATGTGTGTTCTGTGGTTGTTGATGCTCTACTTCTAACCTCTTATCACAAAGCTATAAATGTGCAGGAAAGTGGTTTGGAAGAGTGTGTGGTAATGGAGCAGCAAGGGAGAAAAGATACAGAAGAAACAGACTTCAAGACTTAATTTGTATGGATTGAGTATGCTGCCTGTGTGAGCAGCATGGTAGGACTTCCCTGCTAAATTCATGTTATTAATACTATTAGGCCTCAGTAAGTCAGTATGAAGAAATATCTGCTTTGTAAAATTCAAACAATGTTGAAAGTTGTTTTAAACTTTAGGAAACATCCATCCATTTTCCAACCTGCTGAATCCGAACACCGGGTCACGGGAGTCTGTTGGAGCCAATCCCAGCCATCACAGGGCGCAAGGCAGGGAACCAGTCCTGGGCAGGGCGTCAACCCACTGCAGGACACACACACACACACACACACCAAGCACACACTAGGGCCAATTTAAAATCGCCAATTGACCTAACCTGCATGTCTTTGGACTGTGGGAGGAAACCAGAGCACCCAGAGAAAAGCCACGCAGACATGGGGAGAGCATGCAAACTCCACGCAGGGAGGACCCAGGAAGCGAACCTGGGTCTCCTTACTGCAAGGCAGCAGCGCTACCACTACACCACCCCCTTTAGGAAACATTCCTGCAAATAACTAAAATTCACATGATGCCTTGTGTGAAAGAATTATGTTGAGAAAGGTTTATAGGGTGCTACAATTGGGTTGAGACATGTTTACACAGATGCATGTCAGGGTAGGGGTTATAATTATAAACTAAACCTAAATTGCTTGAATGTGTGGCTTGTTACATGAGGAGGATACCAGGGTGAGAAAGGGCTCCGGCTGAAAACTGAAATTTATAATAATTTCCTTCTGTTTTAGGGTAGAATGTTTTTGTTTTTCAGATAGAGATCTTTATCTAGTAATTGACTAAAGCCATTCATACAAATGCCAAGGTCAGCCAGTTATTTGGTAAAACAATGATAATGTTTTGATCATTGTTGGCAATTTCATAAAAAACACCATGTGGTTACTTGAAGCTTCAAAATAATTTTTTCAGTTGAACTGTGATCGTCTCTTCTGTAGAATAACAGTAAATAGCTGATCAACCTGACTCTGAGCTCCAGTGTCATCCTTCATTTGACCAGCCATTATGAGGGTGGACATTTTTAGCTTACCCAATGCACTATAAACATATTTCTTTCACACTCATTGAACAACTTCGAACTATGTGTGAATAACCAAACATTTGGCACTATTAAAGATGAATTATACCATTAAATATGTGTCCAGCAGGGAGAGTTAGCTCCAGGTATAGATCAGGCTTAATGCTAGGAATTGCACTTTGGAAATATAGTTCTGTTAACAGTGCCACCTCAATGCCACAACAGTGAAAAAACAACCACATCGGCAAAACAGATCATTCAAAACACAAATAACAAATTTATACTTAGTTTGTATGAGAGAACCTTTCAGAATACAAAGACAAAGTTAACAGAGATACTCTCAGCATTTAGCTGAGGTTCTCCCTGTGTTCTAGCTGTTGTCTTCTGCAAATGCTGTTGCAGTGTGCAGAAGTTCAGAGTTAAAAGGTTATGGAGAATAGTAATTCAAAAGTCCCTGGTTTGAGCAGGTTAACAGCTCTGGTGTTCTAGAATGTCCAGATTCTAGTGGTTGTGGGTCTCAAATGCTAGGATATGGTAACACTTTTTTAAATTTTAAGATAATATTGTTGTCAGTGTTTAACAAGGAGTTTTGCCAGCACTTTTTTTTTATAAACATATTGCAAACAAAGAACTTTCTCAGCATTTCTTGTGCAAGAGCTCATAAAATGCCATCAAACGGAGTTATATAAAGTACATAAATGCAAACAAAAGGCAAGCAACGCATAATAAAAATGATAAGCAAGCAAAGTAACAGTAAAAAAAAAAAAATAAAATATATATATATATATATATACAATGTATGCAGTATATGAAATAATAATATATCAATGGCAGGCTCTTTCTATGAGAGCAAAGCTTATTAAACAGACAGACCACAGTGACGTACTGAGAATCATCTATCCTGACTGCTGTCTACATCTGTAACAGGCACATGCCATCGACTTGCAACTACAGCAGTGCCACATGATAGCCACTCGTAGAACTTATTGACTATACTGTTTAATGCTGCTGTTTCGTGGGTTTTATGTTTATGACACATTTAGTTTAGGAAAATTCACTGTCTGCCCTCCCATCCAGAGCAGGTGATTTCATACTTACTTGCTCTAAGGTAACTGGGCCACCATTTATATACAGTACTGAATAATGTCTGGTGTTATTTTATTTAAGCTTATGTAGAAAACATATTTTAAAAGACCTGCTTATGGAAAGAGAACCTTGAAATATATAGCCAGAATAAAGGAGCTCAGTGTGGATTATAGCAAACAGTGGATTTCCCTACATTTCCCTGCAGGTGGAGTCACTACAACTTGATGTTGCTACAAGTTTCAATGTATAAAGAAGAAAAGAGCTGAGAAAATCAACAACAGGAAAATGAAATTCTCAGCTTTCCAACACTTTTAATCTTTCTGTTTAAACTTTGTACCAGTACAGTTAAATTGAATAAAAATCGAAGGGAGAGAGTAGCGTTTGTGTGTCATTTTTCGGTGTTTTACTCAAGGTGTAAAGGCTCTTACCTAGGAAAGGTGCCACAATGGAGATTGGTTTTAAAATCAGATTCTGCCACAATCTGTGAGATGCTTTTACTTTCTTTGTGTGTCCTCAGTAGCTTTTCTCCATTTTCTATGATTTCGTCTTGATTCTTAAAGAAGTATGGGCTAATTGTGTTTTTTTTAAACATTTTATTGAATTTATTAAAATCAAACAACATTCCATACAAGCAAGTCAGATTTTACCAAACTAGGTTCAAATCAAGTCAGCCCCCACCCATGAGAAAGAGAGCTAGGCCAACATAGTGAAACTTTAATAGTAAAAAAAAGATAAATAAGTAAATAAATAGAATAAAAAAGGGAAGAAAGTCCGCTTCCTCAATTTAAATGCTTATTCTTAAATATTATTAATTAGATTCTGCCAGGTTTTAAAAACGTTTTGCACATATCCTCTAAGTGAGTATTTAATTTTTTCCAATTTCAAATAGTATTTATGTATTGGTTACCCATCCATCCATCCATCCATTCTCTTCCGCTTATCCGAGGTCGGGTCGCGGGGGTAGCAGCTTGAGCAGAGATGCCCAGACTTCCCTCTCCCTGGCCACATCTTCTAGCTCTTCCGGGAGAATCCCGAGGCGTTCCCAGGCCAGCCGGGAGACATAGTCCCTCCAGCGTCTCCTGGGTCTTCCCCGGGGCCTCCTCCTGGTTAGACATGCCCGGAACACCTCACCAGGGAGGCGTCCAGGAGGCATCCTAATCGGATGCCCGAGCCACCTCATCTGACTCCTCTCGATGCAGAGGAGCAGCGGCTCTACTCTGAGCCCCTCCCAGATGACTGAGCTTCTCACCCTATCTTTAAGGGACAGCCCAGACACCCTGCGGAGGAAACTCATTTCAGCCGCTTGTATTCGCGATCTCGTTCTTTCGGTCACAACCCATAGCTCATGACCATAGGTGAGGGTAGGAACATAGATCGACCGGTAAATTGAGAGCTTTGCCTTATGGCTCAGCTCCTTTTTCACCACGACAGACCGATGCAGAGCCCGCATCACTGCGGACGCTGTACCGATCCGCCTGTCGATCTCACGCTCCATTCTTCCCTCACTCGTGAACAAGACCCCAAGATACTTGAACTCCTCCACTTGAGGCAGGATCTCGCGCCCAACCCTGAGAGGGCACTCCACCCTTTTCCAGCTGAGGACCATGGTCTCGGATTTGGAGGTGCTGATTCCCATCCCAGCTGCTTCACACTCAGCTGCGAACCGATCCAGAGAGAGCTGAAGATCACGGCCTGATGAAGCAAACAGGACAACATCATCTGCAAAAAGCAGTGACCCAGTCCTGAGTCCACCAAACCGGACCTCCTCAACACCCTGGTTGCGCCTAGAAATTCTGTCCATAAAAGTTATGAACAGAATCGGTGACAAAGGGCAGCCCTGGCGGAGTCCAACTCTCACTGGAAACGGGTTCGACTTACTGCCGGCAATGCGGACCAAGCTCTGACATCGGTTGTACAGGGACCGAACCGCCCTTGTCAGGGGGTCCGGTACTCCATACTCCCGGAGCACCCCCCACAGGATTCCCCGAGGAACACGGTCGAACACCTTTTCCAAGTCCACAAAACACATGTAGACTGGTTGGGCGAACTCCCATGCACCCTCCAGGACTCTGCTAAGGTTTGTAGAGCTGGTCCACTGTTCCGCGACCAGGACGAAAACCACAATGACTGAAAGGAGGTGAGTTAGGATTCTTCCAGTTGAGCAAGATAAGTCTATGTGCCAATAGTGTAGTAAAGGCAATCACAGTTTGTTTGTCCTTCTCCACTTTTAAGCCCATCTGGGAGTACACCAAACACAGCTGTTAGTGGATTAGGAGGGATTGTGACTACAAGGCTGACTGAAAGGCGTTTAAAGATTTTGGTCCAAAACGATGTTAATTTGGTGCCCATCCAAAACATGTGGCCCAGTGAGGCTGGAACTTGATTGCAACGTTTGCAGGATGGATCTTGCCCTGGAAACATTTTGGACAATTTTAAATGAGACAGATGTGCTCGATAGATGATTTTAAGTTGAATAATTATATGCTTTGCACATTTGGAGCTGGAGTGAATTCTGTGCATTGCTGCCTTCCACTCCTTTTCTGAAATGTTGAGTGAGAGATCCTTTTCCCACTGTACTCTGGGATCTTTAAAAGGGAGGGACTTTAAAATGTTTTTATATGTTAGAGAAATGCTGTCTGAGTCCTCAAGACTGATCAATATTATTTTCGGAGTAGCAGTAGGTGGTAGGTGAGGAAAGTTGGGCAATTTTTGTTTAACAAAGTTTCTAATTAGGAGGTAGTGAAAGAAATGTGTTGCTGAAAGAGTATATGCTAATTGTTAAGCCGTGACTTTATATCAGTCCTGCGTGAGTAAACGTAGCTGTGTGAGTCCACCCTGCGATGGACTTGTTGGCTCCTGCCTCACACCAAAAGCTACTGTGACTGGTTTCCACCATTATAACATGGGAACAAGCTGCTTCAGAGGGACTTGTTTAAGAGGTTTAGGGGAAGGCGCTATCACTATCATCCATTTGTAAAAATGGATGCTGCTGTTTGCAATTTTTTCCTTGTGTTTTCTTTAGAAAGAGGTGTAATTGGTTGTCTTGTGCATTCTGGTTAATAAAAATTAGATTTTAGTCTATCTTCCATATAATGTCAAAAATTTATTATAATCAGGAAAAAGCTATTCATTTCACAATTAAAGCATCTAATTGTTATACAAAGCCAATCCATCCCAAGCATAATTGAAGAGCTCAGTTCCAAAATCAGCTAAGTACAAAAGATAAATTTTGGAGATAAATAGGAAAATCTGGGTCTGTAAGCAGATTTTGAAACTAAATCCCTAAAACTATAGCGCTACACTGTTGCAATTAGCAGGTTTTGAAGCTCAAACATATTGTCGGCGCATGACCAACTGCATGAAAAGTCACAATGATGTGTTCACTAAATTTTACCAAAAGGTGTAATTAGCAGATTTTGGAACTCACATCTTCAATTTCAGCAGTACAAAATATTGGTTTGTCACTAACAATAAGAAAGAATGAGCTCTCTTAAGGATTCATGCATTTAGCAATCTGCCTGGGTAATCAGTTGTTACTAGTAGGGTAAAAAAGGTACATACAAAAAGCCACAACATTTTCAACAATAAAAATATTTTCTAACCCTGCAATCCTAAATAAGACAGTGGAAAGCTGATGTATGCATGGATGAATTTTGTACTAAAAAGTAAATTGCAAAAGCAAGAATTATTTTTCTTTTTCTGATCTTGTAATTTCACCCTAACTGGTAAAAGGTTTTCTTTAATGGAGCATAGCTCAACTCTAAACATTATGGGTATCAAGTATATATTGCAGTTGTATATGCAGACAATATGTTTTTCCCTGAAATTGAAAACACATATTGTATGCCAAGACAATTGACAATTAATATTGAGCTCTGGCATTTTGCCTTATGTAAAGTCAGACTGCATAAATGAATGGAATCAATATATTTTTTGGACTGAACAATGCACTGCATACTCCCTAAATAATTTCCAGGCTCTCTTTCAACATTTTTTTGTTTAATTAACAATGCTTTTGCAGGAAAGTGTCCAAAAGTTTAAAATACATATTATAAGATAATTGCATTTGACTTAAAAGTTCAAGAGATGCAAGTGCAAACTCCTCAAATTGCTCTCACCATACAATGGAAAATATATTTTTTGGGAAGAATAATTGTATAGCCAGCTGAATTTTACCTTAGAGTGTTAATGTTAAGATAAAAGTACACAAAGGTACACAATCAAAGCTAAAAAATTATTTATGTTAGGCAGACTTTTTATCCCCAATTCAGTAATAATCAGATATATTATTATTTTAATAAGTAGAATACAGAACCATTATTTGTATACTTTTGTACCCGAAGAGAGATCGGAGACATAGGAGAGCAAGCCCAAAAAAGAAGAGTCAGAAACAAATAACAGAGGACCACTGCTCTGGTTGCATAGTCATTAGGGAGTATAGGAGGAAAAGTCTGCTGAATTCACTAAAAAAAGACTAAAGGTAAATGTGAGATACAAGTCCTAGTATCCTCAACAGAAAAAAAATAAAGTCAAAAGGTATAGAGTACTGAAAGGGGTCAAGGACTAAATGTGTTAAAACAGAACATAAGCAGAATGAGCAGCTCTCATGTGGATCCAGCACCTTGCGTTTGAATCCCATGTCAATTTGCACTCTCTGTGTTTGCAGAGGATTTCCTCCTATAGCTCCATATATATAAAGGTAAGGTTAACTGGCATCTCTACATTGGCCGCATGGATATGTGTGAGTGGGCCCTGCAATACAATAGTCTCCAGACCAGAGATGGTCCCTGCCTTATGCACAATTCTGGTGCGTTGTGACAATTAGAATTGTTAAAGTAGGTTTGGGAATGTTTACACACACCCACACAGGGTGAAGTTTGAATAGCCTATTTACAAACAAACAAAAAAAAAAGAAATATGTACATAGATTTATATATGTACAATTGAAGCACAATTACTTTAAATGGATTGCCCAAAGTCACACCATAAGCAATGCAGCCATATGGCCTACAGTCCAGTGTCCTACAGCCTTTGGGTTACACTGTCTGTTCCAAATAACATCTATATATATAAAATTATTTTCGTGTTTGAAATGAGTTTGGGCTAGAATCTACAGATCACGAGTAGGGACTCTAAACACTACAGAGTACAAAGCGAAAGCTTATCATGTGATTTCTCGCCAAAGTTGCAGGATGTGGTAAAGCATAACCTCCATCAAAACACCGCGCAAGCGCGCTGAGTTCAGATTATCGTGGTGATGAAATACATTCAAAAAAGTGAACCAGCTGAAACCAGGGATGAAATCTTAAACCGGGGACAAAACGGGGACATGTTTCTGAGTGGGGACAGTTGTCCGAAAAAGGGGACTGTCCCCGGAAAACGGGGATGGATGGTCACCTTATCTCTTGGTAAATTGCGGTGCACGGCTACTTACTGTCCCTTAAGATGAATTTGGGTCACTAAAACCCTGCAACATTCAAGGTTGCTTTTGTGGAAAATGGAGGATTTACATCTAAAAAGATGTACCGGCCTCTTCATGTTAAGTATTAGACTTGGGAATTGTTTGGACCTCCTGCCCGTTAAGCACGGAAAGGCAGCGTCCACATTTCTCAGAATAATTTTTCGCTTAAATCACAGGCACACAGTGCAAGGTTGTCAAGCAGGTAGTTTGCCCGAAACCACTGCAGTAGTACTCAATGTGTCTTTACTTCTTAAATGTTAATGTTTGACTGTTTAATAATTTATACGCTTCTTATATCTTCTTCAAATTCTTTTATCAGAATGTTTTACTACTTAATAATTAATATTTATATAATTTATATTTATTGTAAATGCTCTTTATTTGTTCAAAAATAACATTGGTAATTAACAAACTTATTTTATAAATACTACATTTTAGTTTTGTGCCTTGCACTCAGTGAGTGATGCCACTGGGTAATCAGCTAGTCATGTAATAAAAATAAACTATCAAAATTCTCGACACTTTTTTATGATTGGACTGGATTAAAACTAAACATAAATAAAATTCATTGAAGCCAAAAAAATGTTTGCAATACCTTTTGTTAATGTAGTGGCAAAGCTATGTACAAACATTTAAAGGTTCTTGTCATTGTGCAAATTAAATTACTGTGAGCACATTAGAAAAGATTTAACAAAAAACAAGTTCGCCAGTCCTCTCCTTGTAATTTCTCCAAAACAACACCAAGCCAAATTCTGAAGGTCCCTAAAGTCTTATTTTATTTCCTCACTCCTTGGTAACTTATTCCATGTGTCTATGGTTCTTTGTTCTGTGTGTGTTTTGATATTTGTGTGAAATTTGTCTTTAACCAGTTTCCAGTGGTGTTCCGGTGTTCTTGTTGAACTCATTTTAAAGTAACAGCAGATATCCACTTTACTAGTCCCTTTGTATGGGAGATTACTTGTACCAAAATTAAATGTAACTTAGCTTGTTGACTGCACATGGTGCATTTTTGGCACAGTTTTATCATGGCATAATTAAAAACATATCAACCAATTGATTAATTGTTTTTAACTGCAGCACACAGCTTTCATGTGAGTTTAAATGCAATACAGAAGTGTAGATCGCGTGTCACACAGTAGTTAAAAGCAGAGCAAGTGTATTGCATTTCATTTTGCAATTGCTCTGAGCACATTCCATTTTGATTGAAGACCACGCGTTAATCAAACCAAAACTGAATATCATCAAATGCTCAATCAGCTTCAAAAGCAGAGACAAATGGTGTCAACAGTTGAAGTAAGAGGTGTTCCACTTCTAAACATTTCTCTGTTCTTTGGCAAGCATATATTTCATCAATGACACAATGTAGACACAATGTAGAGTGATTAACCGAAACAGTCAGAAATACTTTTTGGGTCTTGCTTGAAACATTTACCCTTATGTTAAGCTGTTTAAATAATTTGTTATGCATGCCTTATATCACGTTGTTTCATTCTTCTTCTTCTGATAGTTCTTACCTGATACATCAAGAAGTTCAGCATCACCATCTGCAAGTATTTACAAACCATATTTAAGGGAGTATTGTGGTGTACAGATGCCGCGGTTAATGATCTACATAATCGGATGCTCTTCGGGGCATTAGCTCTTGAATGCATTCTAAGGTTGTTACTTTAGCAGTTGGAAATTCTTCTCCTGTTATTGCTTCTATTACACCAGATCTTTTCAGCAACCAGTCAAAACACCAGAGAATAAAACTGTCAATTACATCACCAGCTTGTTCGATAAGGCGGTGGATACCTGCTTTATCAACTCCCTGTTCCCCATCTTCAGCGCTAGATGAACAAACTTGTGATGGCAATGCCTCTTACCCCAACTGTTGATGCCCCTTACCCCACCTCTAGACACTGATTGATCATTTGAATACATTCAAATTTGAATTCAATTGCAATACATTCAAAGCAGCTGCCAGTCAAAATGCAATACATTTGCTTTGATTTTAGTTATGATACGCTATCTATGGACATAAATTCAAATGCAGCATGTTTCTGTATTGAATTTTAAATTCACACAAAAAGGTGTTCTATAGTGAAAAGCAATTGATCATTTGATTGATTTGCTTTTAATTATGACATGAAAAAAATGAAATGCACCATGTGCGTTTGCATTGAATTACAAAGTAGCTGACACAATGAATTGCATGTAATTTTGGCATAAATCATTTTCCATGTATGTGCCAGTGGTGAAATTTGGTGAAAATTTGTATTTATTTAAATTAGTTTTAAATCTGTTCAGAAGATATGGAAGATGATGATCCGCTGTGGCAACCCCTAACGGGAGCAGCCGAAAGAAGAAGAAGAAGAAGTTTTAAATCTGTTCAGAATTATGTTCAGAGTTATTTCTAACATGCGTAAAACTTTGTTAGTTTTATAACTGCTACACTCCCTATAACACAAATTTCAAAGCCAATGCAGGGTAGCCTTACATTAAGTGTGAAGAGATATTTGCAGTCTTCCCCTTCCTCCAATACATTTTGGCATAATTTACACTATACAGTTCCTTCTTTAACCATTATTTTTCTTTCTGTTTCCAAATAATTTTCAAGTCTTTTTCTGTAATCCACAAACTTGTAAAACTATTTTTTATCTCAGTTTTACCCTGTGCACAATGGTAATACAAATGAAATCTATCTAAGAGATGAGTGGGGAACATTCATTCATCCTTGAAGCACATACAATCTCTGAATATCTCACTTTGTCTGGCAATCTTTCACATTTTATTCAACTCAAAACTGAAGTGCCATTTTTCCTCTGGTATATCAAAACAGTCATATCATGTAAAACAATATATATAATTTTATGGTATCATGCTTTTGACCTATAAAGTTGCCATTTTTTTCTGTCTATAATACTTTTGTTATATGAATTTACTCTTGAATTTGTTTGAGCTGCAATAATGTAGCAGAAATGGGTTTGAGTGGGCTAGCCAATGTCATTAAACAAATTGGCAGCTTCATTTAATAACCTCCCCTATACCTGTTGAACTGGCAGAATTCAGAAATTCCAAAGTGAGACATGCATGAAGTCAGAAGTCTCAGAAGAAAACCGTACAATATATTCTACTTCTGAATAATCTAGATTTCATGCCTTCTACTGTTTGTTGAGTGCCAGTTCCCCTTGAACGGCTTCCTGGTGCCCCTCAGACAAACACTCAACTGACACGTCTACATTAACTACATAGACAATTGCATTTTAAGCTGGATAATGATTTCAATTTGGCTATCACTCTTTTGCAAAAAAATTGTCAGAAAAAAAACTACTGAGTTTACTTGTTAAGTGACAACTCCTTTTTCTTGATACTCATTGTCTATAAATAAGCCAGTGCTGGTGAATACTGTACCTCATTATTAGTGCCTACATCCAACATCACAGGTAGACATTGTTGGGGCTTTACTCCACCACATGCAGTGTAAAGGGCAAGCTTGCCCACAGGGATGCCCATGCCATAACAGCCAAGGTCACCTAATCCTAGGATACGTTCTCCATCTGTCACCACAATAGCCTGTGGGAGCAAGGCAGACAAATTAAGATAATAATGTCTCGGATAGACAGTACAAAAATAACTGAATTCAATTTAATATTGTGCAAAAAATAGATTAGTGGCTTTGCCTCAAAATATTTAAAAATTGAATATATTTTAAAAGGTTACAGATTATTATTTTCCTGGTTGCCTGGGGAACACCATCGACTGTGAGACCAGCGGACATGACAAGAATTATTTAGAATGGCAGGAATTCAGTCTAGTCTGTAAACTTGTTCTTGCGGTATTAAGGTCTAGAAGCCATTAGCGAGTACTAAAATAATCAAGACAACTTTGGCAGGGCACAAAGCCTGGTTTCTGTGAGAGTGATCAGCTGTTTTAAGAATCGGGGCCAAAGACATTGACATAAACTTGCAATATGGGAAATGTAATGTCAGCTGCTACTTCTAGAGGGTGGTATTCAAATTAACCACAAAATGACAGCGCAAAGCACACCGTAAATCAGAAAGAAGTTATGTTAGTAGGCAGAAAAAGGATATTTAATTAATAAAGAGAAAGGTGAAAATTGAATTTCATTATGCACATACAGGACATTTAGGAAAATTAATTGACATTGGAATTAGATTTATGCTTTATTTCAGAAATAATATTGTGAAGTGATTGCAAAAAAGAATTTTTTGGCCAAAGAATGGAGCCAAAAACAGTATTTTTGTTTCTTTTCTTAATGAAAGTCGACAGAAAAACTAAAAAATATTTAATTAGGTACATAAAATCACTGAAATCTCAGGTTTAACCTTTGATTTGTATGGCTGAACAGTAATTTTGCATCCAGAATGTCACACTTTAATACAGTAGTCCATCCATTTACTTTACATGTCATTTACTAAACATGTCAGTTTACCTTACGCTTTTGGGATGTTTGAACACACTGAAGTATCTGGAGAAAAGATACACAAAGCCAGGAGGACTGTGCAAAGTCCAGAACGTGAACTGAGGCCCAAAACCTGTGAATCACTACTGCACTGTCCACTTTCATACATACATAATGAAATTAAAGTGTTTTGGTATTTGGTACACAGTATTAATCCCTAAGGGGAAATAAAGTAGTGAGGTCATTTTGAACTCTATACTTCCTGGCTATTGAAATACACTATTATTTGGATGCTCCTTGCCGGACATTCTGCACTCCAATGGCTACTGTTCTCAGGACACAAGAGCTGCCTACAGGAAGTACAAATTTTCCCAGGTCCTTTATTTTCTCCATTCGCATCTTCCTTCTTTCTACCTCATTAGTAAAATCCTGTCTCTGTTTTAAATTGAATAGGCCTATAAACAGAATCACATTCCATTGGTAGTTGTGCTCTACCACAATATGAGTTACATTATGTTTAATTTATCGATGTTCAAAGATAATTAACAAAAATAATTAGTTATATTCAGACAAGGTGTTTTTGGTATTCCAATAGAATATTACTACTTATATTTTGGGAGACAAGATCAGACAGAATATGTGTATTTAAGCTAGTGTTAGTATGAGTAATGCAGTGCTTACTTTTGGGATACAATTAATGTAGGGAATGTTTGGGCTCTTCAGACACGATTGACCATTCGCATTACTTATTTGACAATAATCCATCCATTATCCAACCCTAACTACAGAGTCACAGGGGTCTGCTGGAGCTAATCCCAGCCAAAACAGGGCTCAAGGCAGGAAACAAACCCCGGGCAGGGCGCCAGCCCACTGCAGGGTGTGCATACACACACCAAGCACACACTAGGGACAATTTAGACTCGCCAATGCGATTCTGTGGGAGGAAACTGGAGTATCCGGAGGAAACCCACGCAGTCATGGGGAGAAGTGAACCTGGGTCTCCTAACTGCGAGGCAGCAGCACTACCCACTGCGCCACCATGCCACCCTATTTGACAATAATTTATTGTCAATACTCTTTACAGAATAATGAAGATCACTGTTTGGTTTCTCTAATGCAGTCTGCTGATATGACACTGAATGTTCAATATGGCATGCTAGATGACAGGACATTAATAGCTTGGTGCTGGGGTGTATGGGTCCTGAGCACTTTTGTCAAGCATCTCATTTAAAAAAATGCATTATATGGCAGAGAACTTGACTCTAGACATAAATTTGGACCATTAACTCACCTGCAGCAGGACCTCATGGCCTGCCACAGTGAAGTTGCCATAAAAGTCTGTGATGAAACTAGTCAATATGCTGCTGTCATAGACGGCAAGCATGGACTGGCGTCCCAGCTCGGGTGGTTCAAGGTTCCTCCAGCCACGAGGCCAGGACAGTGAAATACTATTCAAATGGACTGTATCTCCCCCAATACAAGCGGTAGCATTCTTCTTGGGCTATGGTGCCTGCATGGATACCCACAAGACTGGGTAGGAATTGCAGTCCCATTGGACAGCCCTGTTGGGTTCCATGGGTGCCGCCAGGGGACAGACCTTCCCTTATTTAAGAGATTTCCATCTGACCTAGAATTGCTTCCAATATGTAGTGCTGTAAAGCCAGATTTACTCCCAGGTCTCAAGTGAGTCGAGTGTAAAAGAACAAAGCTCAGCTGAGGGAGAGGAAGGAGAGGAAAGACAAAGAGAGGCAAGAAGATCATTGTTTGTATTTTGTGCTTGCACAACCTTTGAGAGAAGACTTTGAGAGGTATTTATGAAAAATAAAATCTTTTGAACCCAGTCCTGGAGTTTGTGTTGGTGTGTTTAGGGCTTGGGGACTCAATTGTGCCCCCTACTGGTCACACTGTTCACTATGCATCTGTAGAAGTGAGTCAGGATTCAGGAAGAGAGACTGACTTTTCTCATCCATCTAAATGTGTGAAGGTGTTGTTGAGCTTTCTTACCAAGATAAGTGGAGTTGAGAGACTGAGATGGACCCTTAATTTTGTAACGCTATGTGCCCACTTCACAGTAACTCTGTTGATGTGAATAGGCATATGACCGCCTCCAAGTTTAATTTGTGTTGTCTCATCACCACTGGTCATCAAACCCATTACTACTGTGTCATCAATAAACTTAATGATTTGTCAATATAGTCAATTGGAAACACATGAATAGAAAGACATTAATAGACTAAGCTCATGGCTTGTTTCAGTGTGATATTACCCCAAACTTAACAGCCTATGGTGCTTTATGAAATTTGCAAAAACACTGAGACCAAAATCCATATGTGCTCCAAGTCTTGAGCTCATTCAGCACAATATTCCAACAATTTCTACAGGTAGAAAATCTGCTCTGAGTATGGTGGGCTATGACATTTAACTGTGAATTCCATCAGGAAATGATGACAGTGGGAGTGCCACACAGCAGTTTCGCATGATGATATTGAAGGGACATCAATTGTGGAAGTGGGTAAAAAAACAAATAAAAATGACACTGATTATTAAGTGAAAAAACTGTATTCTTTCTTACAACTTAAGCATAAAAATGATTCCTTACCTGCATTCAACAGTAATCTTTAAGAAGGGTATTGTGCATTAAATCTGTAAGTCAGGCATGCTAGATGATGAAAGGAGTAAGTGTGGCAATGAATGTTATAGAGTTATGGTGGGTATTTTGGTGACATTTAAAATGGCCAAATGAGTGAGACACTTCAGTTAGTGAACTAGTGAGTAACATTATTTTATATTGTTCAAACTGATTCATTTTAAAATTAATGTAAATCTATAGCAAGAAGGATCAAATGAGTGAAAGCACTTCTCAAATTACCTAAATTTAGACACACAGAGAAGCACAATATCCCTTCTAAACATTCATATCACATTTTTATGTCACACAGTGGAGTTCAGAGCCTATATCACTGGATTCCATATATACTTTCCATACAAAGACACCCACCACTTGTGCCTGGCAGGCTGCCTTTTAAGCTGTGAAATGACAGTCCTGTTATTCTATCTGTAAATTAGTGGCTAATTAAAAGAAGACAGATACTCCAGTACTGTGACAACCAATATTTGTCAAATGATGACTTGGAATGCTGTGGAAATCTAAGTATTATGACAGAAATTTATTACTGTCAGCAAACATGCCAATTAAGATGGGGGTGCACTAGGAAAAGCTGTGAATAAAGAAATCCTGCACAGGGGTAGGACCAAGGGTGACAATTTCAATTTTACCAAAGAACAAGTGAATGTATGTGATGCTTTCCTAACAGTCAAACTGTGTGTCATATGAACTTGGACTAAAATTGTAAGGGTCAGTATGAATAGTACTTGACTGAAATTTATCACACAATGAGGCTCACGGTAATGTGTGTATTAAATAATATGTTAAAAAGGGCAACGTACATTCATCTTACAGAATAATCTTTAATGAATTTACATAATATACAGGCATTCCTACTGCAACTTTAAAACATAAATGCAAATAAAATCTCATTTTCTTTGCCCCGGAAACCTGGGATTTAACTCCAACAAAAATGCTAATTCTGGTCTTTGGGGTCAGCAGCTGTTGTATTTAAGAAGGAAAGCTGACTAGATAGAATTACACTTCTAATGATTGCTCTCTATTTTAAAACAACAAAACCTTCGTCATTTCAGTCAGTATTTAAATAACATTACCATTTCAGATCTTCTGAACATAATATATGTTTGTAAAGCTAATAGAAATGGATTTAATTTATCTTTAAATATGAGTAATGTCACCATTAATGCTTCATTAAGATACATTTGGAAAATGTCCTACAAACTGTGAATAGCTATGTAAATGTCAGAACAAAACTATACATTACCTTAATATCATTCTCAGGCCAAGATCTAAGCACTGTCGCAATGTGACCTCTGTCATGAATTGTAATGTACAGACCCCTGAAAATAAATAACAATAATTAAATAGTATACGACTTTGATAAAAACATTTCCGATTTAAACATAGATTTTTTTTTTGTAGGGTAATGGCCATCATAGACCTGCCTAGGGTGCACATTGATAAAGTCTCATACCCAACATATAATATTACCGGTACTTAGACTGGCTTCTGTCCGGGGCATACAACATTTGCTGCCTGAGACAGGCAAACCGTATGTTTAAAGACATCTTTTTTGTCATCTTTTTCTCACTTCTTTCTATTGGCTCCCACACCAGTAATTTCAGGTTTTTTATGCACAGGTTGTAAGATTACTGAACAATCTACTAATCATAATAACAAATATTTTAACATAACAAACACTATATATATATACTGTAAAAGGATTCACACAACACAGGAAAAGTTTAGGGGGCAGCCAGCCGTATACTTCAAATAGGCTGCCAAAGATGAGGGTTTGATTCAACAAATGAAAAGGTCTTGACAGACAATAATCCAAAGCAGAACAGTTCAAACAGAGAAACATGGCGGTTTTAAAGTTGGGCAGGGGAAATGACGTCATTCTGGCAGGGACCGGAAGTGGTGTCATCGGGCCTGGAACCGAAAGTAATGTCATTAGGCCCAGAACTGGAAGTGACATCATCGAGTCTAGGCAGAATTTCCCGTGTATGGGTTAGAGATGAAAAAGAAGAGGGATCAGTGCACTCTGCCACCCACTGGCCCCCCATGGAATTATCCCTTTTGAGCCCTTCAGTTGCCTCCCATGTGCACTTGTGTGACAATACAAATACTTGCAAGTATACAGTATATTGTATAAACTGTACACATATATGTTGTTTGCTATGTACACTTTGTGTGTTTTTTTACTCGTATTACAATATTGTCAACTGTTCTGAAGTGATTTATAAGTAAGAACTTCATTGTATATTGTGTACTAAGGTCTAATCTTGAACTTGAACATCACCATTGGCATATTAGACTTATAACATCTATTGGCTCTGTTACCCATGGCCCATCCCTCTGTTTGTGAGCCCTTTCCTTGTATGATTTAAAAGTGTTGCCCTTTTAACATTGTTTCCTTATAATCCTCCTTAAGCCAGTCTTCTCCTCTTTTAAGGTCTCTGAACAATTTCATCTTTTGCTACAGTATAATCTTCAAATGCTTCACTTTTAATCTTTCATTTGATTTCTATGGTTAGCAGATGATTCCCACATTGTTTCTCCATGTTGTATTTCAGAAGAAACTAAAGTATTTCTTTCCTCCTTTCCCTAACATATGTATTTGTTCCATGTGATACTTTCTTTCCATATTTCTGCCATTTTCTTTCATTCAAATGTTTCAGAAAAATTATTTTTCATTCTAAATTTAATCTTGTGTTCCTGCCTTTCCTTGTCTGAAATCACCAAAACCAAGTAACAAAACTCCTTTACTTGCTTAACCTTCTCTTAGTATGCTGTGACTGTTAATGTTTAAACTTTTGGCTTAAAATCTACCATCTTGAGTTTGTTATCTGAACTCTTTTTCCCTTTCTTTCCTTAAATGCTCCTTCGCCCAAGTATCAGCATTTCATATTACACACCATAGCAAGATTTGATAGTTTGTCTGTTCTATCCACGGCTGGCTGTTGTATGTCTTTATTTCTAACAAGCCTTCTGTCTGTCAAACCAAATGATATTTTGTTCCTATTTTGTAGATACTGAAAATTCTCATCCACATCATTCAAACAAAAGTTTCTGAAAAGCCCCATAGAAGCTAAATAATTTTGATTGCTATAGCTCTTTCTTCTCTTGTTTTGCCAGTTGTCTTAACTCTGTACTTTCTACTGATGTGATTCATGCTATTTGAGCAGCATGATCTTTCATGCACGTTGAATGAAACAAATACATGCTATATAACTGTGTATTGTAGATATACACTTTCATAATTATCAGATAGCAGTATATACAGTACATTTGAATCAATTCTGAAAGAAAATGTCTTACCAGCTCCTATGCAGTATATTGAGTTCACAGCTAACACTCCCATAGCCTATCCTAATCTGTTCTTTAAAATTTATAATTCTCTCTTGAATAGCAGTTGCCAAATAGTCACTCCCTAATTCAACTCTTTTTTCAAATCTGACCCGTACCTTGGAACTCCTTATTACACTCCTAATCTTTCAAACAGCAAAAATAGAAGAACTGAACCAAATTAGGTGACAACGGCTTGATTTTAGCATGAAGATTTTCTCTCTTCTTTGCAGTGTGATTCTCTTTTGCATCTAAATGTGTTAAATAAATTTTACCCTGTGCTGTGCCACACTGGTGGTGCCCTTGCCCTTGGCAATCTTTTGCTAGCCAGACACACTGACATGAATAAATGTGATTGACTGAGTCATCGACATCTCATTACAAGACAAAAATAGCAAATAGTGTGGTATAGATAACTGCCTGGGGAATTGGTCTTGAAATCAAGACATTGTACTTTAAGTTTGGACAGCACTAGGGAGCAAATGAAGTAACATGTTTGTGGCCTACAGAGCTCCGTCCCTTCTCCCTGTTGTACAGGTGATAGGTTTACTCTGTATATGTGGAAATATTAATACCACTACATCTGCAGTGCCTGCTTGCTTTTTGTATATTTTGTGTTGTATATTTCATTTTACACTGGTACCTTACACTCACTTGTGTGGTGGAAAATTATGACTTTCAGGAGCTGTGGTAATTAGGGCTGAAGTTACCTAAGAGGTTTACTGAAGTAACTGCCTAACAAGTTAGATTATACTGTGACTAGAGAAAGAGCCCGTTTCAACAACGTAAGATGAAACGGGCACAAGTGGAATAGTAATAAGTATAAGCACAACAAACCTGATATAGGTGTATTGAATGAATGCGTAATTGATTCAGAATGCGTAATTAGACCTCAAGCTGTAGTTGAAATCGCCTTTCAGGCCTCTAAGAGCTTTAATCGAAATCGCCTTTCTCTTTGAATTTTTGCGGCCGTAAATCCGCTGCCTGCCGCGATGTTGGGGTTGGATGTCGGTCGAAGTCGCCTTTCTCTTTGAATTTTCACGACCATAAATCCGCCGCCTGCCGCGATGTAGGTCTCGTAAGGTTTTTCGGGCAGCTGCGCAGAAGGCGACTGCGCATTCGGCTTCGGACAGACGTGAGTGAGTGAGGAGGCTGGCGAATTATGTATTAAGATAATGTGGTTTGGCTCCATGCTCCTGTGGCCTTTGGGGAGGCTTTTGAACTTGCCACTGTCGATAGTCATGAAGCCGAGCAGATGAGGACACATATAATTAGCAAGGGGTAGGTGTAACAGTACTCTGTGCTTTTATCAAAACCATCAAAAAAAACAATCCTAACAGTGTTCAAAGAAATAGTGCTATGCATAAATAATTCAAAAAAGCAAGTGATGGTCGAGGTTAAAACAAGTCCAATAAATAATCCTTTAAAAGCGAGGTTAAAATCAATCAGGCAGAAAACGGTCCTTTTAAAAATCCTTTTATCCTGACATCTCCTCCCATTATCCTGACTGGACCTTATAGGATAAGAAGGGACGCAGCACACAGTCACAGCCATCCTTTGTTGCCATGTTCAGGTCCCTTCTGCTTCATGGCTTCCGATAGGTCACCCAACCCAAACCTCCTTTACCAAAGCTTGGGTCCCTGCAGCCATCAGTTGTCCTGGCAGGGCTCCCCATCCATGTTTTCAGCCTATTGTTGTACTTTTTCCTTTGTTTAAACATTAGTAGTCTTTTCAGTTTTTTGATTTGAAATCAGTAGATTTTGTTTAGACGTATAACTATACATTTTGGCATTCTGAGTATTAAATTTTCAATTTAATGACTTTTTCTATATTAGCTTATTTTTGTGGTTTTTATTTATCTGCAGTGTCATTTGTTATTGCCTGTTTTTGTAAACTTTATTTTGCTAAACAGTTAATTTCTTGAGTTGCTTTTATTCTTCTTGATTTTGGTTTTGAGTTGCCTTTGCTTTCTTGTTTAGTTAATTTTGAAGAATTATGTTTCTCATTTTTTTTCCCTATTCTTTTAGTTTACCTTTATTATTTTATAAATCATTCTTATTTTGTGTTGGAGTAGTATTTGAAAATGAAATAGGTTCTTTTTCTACCAAACCCCAACTTTTACTGTAGAACCAATCAATTGCATGTTAAACTCCATGCACAAACCCAGAATTTTCAAGTTTGCACTTAAGGGTGTGGGAGAAAAATCAGAATAACCAGAGAAAAAGAAAGCAAACGTGGACACAATGAAAACATTTAAGCTTCACAAAGAAAGTGACTGGGCCGGGAGCTGTGAGGTAACAGCACACACTTCTGCACCACCCCGATTAACAAACAGAAAGAGCCAATTTGTTTGAAAACTACAGGATTAAACGAGTGTTGGAAGTTTAAATCTCAGTGGGAGATCTGTCTTGTAACAGCAATTATATCCATCATGAAGTAATGAATGAACTTAGGAATGTGAGCCTTGGTTCATTTGGTATAAAGTGAACATCTGTCCCAGTGGAGTGAAAAGAAAGCTTAGATTGAACTTTTATAAAACCAAAGGTTGTCAATAACAGACGTAAATCAAATGTAAATATAAGGCCTTAGTCGCTTAAAAGCTGCATTTGGAAAATAGTTCCCTAACTCCCTTTCACTGAGACATCAAAGTTGATTTGCAAATCTGTGACTTCCTGAAACATATAAATCTATAAGTTACCACTTTCATTTGATTTATAATGTTGAATATTCCATTGAACTGAACTACTTTGAAAATCTAAAGAAAGTTCAAGCTAATTTTAGGAGTGTTTTTCTTTACTATTTCACCTTATAAAAACACATTAAAGTGCATTGGCATTCATGCAATAACAGCCCAGTTTGCATATGAATACTGTTTACCAAACATTGTATACTGCAGAATGAAGCTGCAGTTTTGATTTAAAACCTTTGCCCTTAATGTCTAATATTTATGTATTTCTTTTCAATTTCGTATTGTCTTCCAGACCACACAACTAACTGCCCATTTTCTCGAGGTTCATTTAAAAGAACTGCATCTAAATTTGAACACTGCAATGGTGACAAACAAGCTGTTTAGTTTACAGGCCTTTTACAGTATATAAAGAGTCTGATCACTTGAGACTTACAGTACATACTTATTCATACCTAATTATTTGATTCCTGCCTGTTCACCATATGTCCAATCTGTTTCTATCATAGGCTTATCATTGTGGTTGTGTTAAACCTGATGTTGAAAAGTTAATAAGAGGTTTGCCAATAGAGTTGGGGGTCTAACTGTAAGCCCTGTTTAATATGATATAGGTTCATTTTATGTGCCTGATGATAATACTTTTATGTTCACTAGAAGCAATGCTGATCAAAAGATGGTAAATTCTAGTTCAAGCCTTTTTTATATTGAGCTAATGGAAGATCCAAAGATATGGGCAGAGCAGAAGTAGGTGCACTGGTTATCTAGCGTAGGACTGAACTGGAAACTGCATAAGCAGTACTAACAGTCTCTTAACCTCCCCCTTGTACAACTTTATAGTTGTTCCAAGTTAGACACTAACTAAGCTCACATTTTGATACAAACCAACTTTAGCTTCCACGACTGACCATAAGGAGGCGCCATCCCACTTTTTATAATAATAATAATAATACAGTTTATTTATATAGCATCTTTCCCATGCTCAAGGTGCTTCAAGAAGTCTCAGAAAGAAACAGCAGGTATGTGTAACATTGGATAAAATGTTTCCTGAATAGAACATTAAAACAGATAGATACAGGATACCCAAAGCATTAAACAGAATAAAATGCAACAAATCAGAGTAAAATACTAAATGCAATAGTAAAAGAAAAGCCTAGCAAATAACATAATTTGTGATGTAATACACACACATAAATTACCCTGAGCATCTGGACAGAGAGGTAAAGTGAAAGAGAGAGCAGAATGTTAGGTTAAGGCAAAAGCCTTCCTGAACAAATGAGGTTTAAGTTGTTTTTTAAAGGAATGAATGGAGTCGGCTGATCTAATTAATTTAGGGAGGTTGTTCTAGAGTCTGGGTGCTATACAGCCGAAGGCACTGTCACCCAAACAGTGCAAATTAGTGTGGGGCAGAACACGACTGCCAGAATCAGAGGGCCTTAGTGGGCAAACAGGAGCACAGTGATGGAGAAGGTCACTGATGTAGTCAAGTGTGAGGCCATTTAAAGCTTTGTAGGTTAAAAATAGAATTTTATATTCAACCCTGTAGGACACTGGGAGCCAGTGGAGGCAAAGCAGGATGGGTGTGATGTGCTCACTGCTGCTGGTTTATGTAAGTACTCTTCCAGGAGAGTTTTGAATCAAATGGAACTGTGATATAAGATTAGAAAGGACTCCTGGCAGTAGAGAGTTACGTTAATCAATGTGGAATGTGATAAAAGCATGGAGAAGTTTCTCAGCATTAGAAAAGGAGAAGGATGAGCGAGCACAGGATATGTTATGAAGGTAGAAGTAGTAAAGTTTCTTAATGTGGTTTATATGAGTGGAATAAGAAAAGGAGGAGTCAAAAATTACACCAAGATTCCTTGCATCAGAAGAAGGTCTGATGAGATCACCGTCAAAACTGACTGAAAGGGAGCCCATATTCTTAAGTTGCACTTTAGTGCCAATTTGTAGGAGTTCAGTTTTGCTACAATTTTCTCCTCATGTCTTTTCTTGTTTATCACACAAACAGAAATTGGAGCGTTATACTGAGCTGGCATGTCATCCTTGCAGATACTGTATTAAGCAGTCAGCAGCAGTCAAACATCATCATGTTGGATGAGTAGGAACTGACCATCTATTTTGAACTACAGCACCTATTCTAATTAACACATTTTATTTTCTTGTGTTTCTTAGACTTGGAACAAGTAAATCCAGTTACTTGCAGCTGCTAGTAAAGCACCCATTTACTTTTAATTCTTGTTCTTATCTTATATTTGACTGATAGGTGGTCATTGAAAATTCTTCAACATTAAGGATAGAGAAAGAGGCGCTCAAGACTCAACCTTTGACCTCTTTATTTTACATCATGCCTGAAGAATTCTTAGTGATAAAGGAGCTAAGCTTATTTGGGAATCTTGTCTGCCATTCAGACTGACTGCTCTGTTTTGACAGAGAAATGTCTTGCAGGTGAATAGTTCAGACATTCCGATACTTTGATGGAAATTTCACAGAGGGCTAGGAACTAAAGAGGCCTCATGTCATTAACTCATTCCATCAGACGAAAGCTAACGTTTACATCCTCCAAACGTCATTGACGCCGTCTCTAGTATCTGTTTGAAATTCTTACTGGTCATGTGGTAAACGCATTGATAACTCACCAAGGCTTCTTTCTGTTTCAATCGTCTGTGATCTCTCGCCAAAGCAATTCAATGAATGTTTTTCCAACTCACAACTGTCTCTCTCTAGCAGAGACCATTTCAAAAACAAGTCAAGGCTTCTAGTATGTAATAGGAATTTTAGGAATAAGTATTTTTCATATGAAAAATATATGTCTAAATAGATAAGATGAAGGTCAGGTATTAAAGAGTACTGAATATAATATGGATATTGTTTCTGATGATTTGTGCAAAGAATGCTTAAAGAATATTGACATATTTTACTCAAAATGTAGAGAAACAAAATCATTCAGCTTATAACACACAAATAACTTAGAACAACAAATGCCCTCTAAATGTGTCCTTGACGAGAGGTGGAAGTATTAAAATCATAGACCATATGTATCAGAATCTGAGCTAATAACAGAGAATATGGAAGATGACCTATACACTTATCAGCCACAAAATGAACACCACCACCTAACACTTGTACTGCCAAAACAGCTCTGACTCATCGAGGCACAGACTCCATAAGACCTCTGAAAGTGCCCTGTGGTATCTGTCATCAAGACATTAGCAGCAGATTTTTAAAGTCCTGTAAGGTGCAAGGTGGGATCAAACTAGTTTTTCCACCTCCATGGATCAAACTTGTTTTTCCACCACATCCCACAGATGTTCAATCAGACTGAGGAATTCGAAGGCCAAGTCAACATATTATTCTTTGTCGAACAATTTTTTTACTGTTATAGGGCACATTATTCTGTTGAAAGAGGCCACTGCCATCTGGGAATGCTGTTGCCATGAAGGGGTGGGTGTACATGGTGTGCAACAATATTTAGGTAGGTGGTACTTGTCAAAATAATATCCACACGAATGCTAGGACCTAAAGTTACCCAGAAGGACATTACCCAGGGCATTACATTGCCTCCACAGGCTTGTCTTCTTCCCATAGTGCACCCTGATGCAATCTCTTCTCCAGGTAAATGACACATACACATAGGAGTCTACATGATCTAAAAAACAAAATTTAATTTATTGGACCAGACCACTCTCTTCAATTGATCCATAGTTCAGTTCTGACACTCACATGACTATTTTAGGCACTTTCAGTGGTGGATAGGGTCAACATATTATATATGGGTGTATTGTCTGGTCTACAGCTACTCAGAGCCATGCTGAGCAAGCTGTGATGTACTGTGTGTTCTGACACCTTTCTCTCATAGTCAGTACTAAGTTTTTCGGCAATTTGTGCTATAGTAGCTCTTCTTTTGGATTGGGGTTATCCTTCACTTGTAACGTGCATTAATCAACGTTTGTCTCCAATGTCCCTGTCTCATTATCACTTGTTGTCCTTCCTCTGACCACTTTTAGTAGGTACTAATCAGTGCATGCCAGTAACACCCCATAAGACCTGTCATTTTGGAGATGCTCTGACACAGTTGTCTTGCCATCACAAGCTGTCCTTTGTCAAAATCGCTCAGATCCTTATGATTACCCGTATTTCTTGCTGACAAAACATCACCTTTAAGAACTGACTGTTTACTTCTTGATTTACTTACTTGCTGGATTTATATTACCTAAACAAGGTAATATATAATAGCTTATAATAGCTTTAATTTTCATGTTCAAAGCTATCAGATTGTATTACTGGAGTTATAGGCAATTTGTGATCCATTTGTCCTGTGCTCTCAACACCTGTTCCTGCTCACTTGAGAGTGAAAAGGACCATTATCTTGAGTTGAGTTTAACTGGTGGCCTTGGGGCCTTGCCCCCACAAAAGATGCACGATGTGACTAAAATAATTCTCATATAAAGGGCATTTTTTCCTCAGTTTTTCTAAGGTCACAGGTAGTGCATTTATTTTTATAATCAATGAATATGCAGCAAGCACAATGGTGCAGTGTTAGCACTGCTGCTTTGCAGTTTTGCGTCCTGGGTGCTTCTTCTGGAGAGTTTGCATGTGCACCCGCTGAGCTTATTCTGGTTTCTTCCCAAAATCATGCAGATTAGCTGAACTGGTGATGTTAAATTGGCATTTGAGTGTGTGTGTGATTTGTAATGGGATGGAGTCAATTGCTCACTGGGATAGGCTCCAGCTACCCAATGACCCTGACCTGGATGAGCAAGTTTAAATGATGAATGGATAAATAATTACTATAAACCATCCTACTCAAAGCAGCTCTCTATTTCATGTTGCCTTTCCTTAAAACAGAGAAAACAGTCCATACATTTTAAATTAAGATTTGTTTACTGTTTCAGGTTTAGCTTGAGAGAGGCTATTTCAATTTGTAGATTTTGTATTCATGTACCTTCATCTTTAACACGTCTGACTCACACTCCTGTCGGCATGCTGATCTTCAGAAGTCAGCACAAGCAATTGAAATGGAAGTGCACGTGGACCTGGCACTTATCCCTGTTTGTACAAACAGCAGAATCACAAATATTCTGTTACAAAATATTTAAAATACAAAAATCTGTTTCTTTGACGAAGCAAATAAATAACTGAGAACACTACAACTAATAATCAGTTAACTAAGTCCCAGTGTAAAGGCGTTTGTCCAAATTTTCTAGGGTTCTGCAGCTTTAGTTTACTGTACTTCATAGAACAATTTAGGCAATAGTGTGATGTGTTTTCAAATAGTTCCACAACACAAGTATCTTTGTTTGGTAAAATTTTAGTAAAATTCAAAGCAAAACAGTTCACACACAAAGAGAGAAACAATTGATATTACAAAGACAAGAAAAATTTTGTTTAAGGCTTACTTATCTTATTCCATTTCTCTCTAAATATGGTCATGCAGTCATACTTTCAAATGTTCATATGTTCATTAAAGGTTGTAGAAAGATAAGGAGATGATCAGAACGGTCTGTGCCGTCAATTAACACTCTGTTTTTACAGAAATCTTGAGTTCTATTTCATGTTAACTTACAGGGCAAAAATATTATACCATTATCTAAGTAGCTATGTGAAACTGATATTCTGTTCAAACTAGCACTTACTGTAAATAAATCTAACATTAACTTCCCAAGATTGGCTCTTACACCCATAATGAATTGGAATATTACCTATGCATATATTTTCTAACTTGTTAAAAAATAAGAAAGTGCTTTTATTTCCACAATAATAAGCAGACAAACAAACTTTAAAAAGCAATATCTTCTTTCATTTAAATATTGTCAATGGGATTTGTGTACTTTAATGCAATTTCAAAGTTGTCAATATGTTAATGTAAGTTAGACTTGCCTCATATTGTAACTTTATATCATCCATCCATCCATTTTCCAACCCGCTGAATCCGAACACAGGGTCACGGGGGTCTGCTGGAGCCAATCCCAGCCAACACAGGGCACAAGGCAGGAAACAATCCTGGGCAGGGTGCCAACCCACCGCAGGACACACACAAACACACCCGCACACCAAGCACACACTAGGGCCAATTTAGAATCGCCAATCCACCCAACCTGCATGTCTTTGGACTGTGGGAGGAAACCGGAGCACCCGGAGGAAACCCACGCAGACACGGGGAGAACATGCAAACTCCACGCAGGGAGGACCCGGGAATCGAACCCAGGTCCCCAGATCTCCCAACTGCGAGGCAGCAGCGCTACCCACTGCGCCACCGTGCCGCCCATAACTTTATATTACTAACAGTTTAAATATATTTGGAATGTAATGTAAATGTGTAGCAGTACAGTGGTGACTATAAAACAACAATTATGTTTTATGACTTGTTTGCCCTCCCCTTCAATCCTAAATGACAAACTCCTCTCATGTCCCACATCTAAAACTTTTCTGTTGTATCCTGTGGGTCCTGTAAGCCCGAAGCTGCAGCTCCAAAATGACAAAGCCAGACACTCAAAATGAGGAGAAAATTATGGTCTGAATTAATAATGAAAATGTAAAAAAGAAAACTTAATAAAAATTAATAATTCATTCTGACACAAAATAAACATGTATAAAAAGTTATCAATGTGTTTGTAACAGCTTAGAAAGCAACAGAGAGATGAGAGAATTAAAACCAGCAGTTTGCCAAACGGACATGACATTTCTTGTAGTCATTTTTTTGCAGACTTCTGGTTATTTGGGATAGGGGCCAGTGACTGCCAGCGATTTCTTTAAACAATACAAATGTAATTGAAAATCACCTACCATGGTGACACAGAGCAGCTTCAAGAATATCAGCCTGACAGGCATGTCCTACAAAGACAGTGAGTTTCCAAAAATGCCAATAGGCTAATGTACTTATCAATCAACATAACAGTGTGTAAGTGCTTTGTATTTAATTTATATTTATATTGTTTTCCCAAAGCAGGTTTCCTTCATTTAATTGGATTACCTTATAAAACAAGACAAAAAGAACCATTTTACAATTTTACTATCCTCACTGCTAGGGAGTCATGGCACGTTGCATGTATGACATTCTATTTTTTTTTTTTATTTTATTCTCCAATATATCTTGAAAAGAAGTTTCTAAGTGTTATCTTTTAAAATCAGAATTAATTTGTGCTTTGATGATCTAAAAGTATTATTAAAAAATGATTAGCTGTATGCTTTGTGCAAATGTTGCCATTTTTGTCTAAACAGTATGGTGTAGTGGACCAAAAGGAGACCAACAGCAGACATTGTTCTTAATTTATCCTTTTGGTCACTGCAGCACAATGTTACATTTATATTTATTTGCTTGGCAGACAGGTAGCAAAAGTTGATTTCCACAAGTGAAAAAATGTAATAACTAATAAATTTACAATCATAGATTAACAATTGATAAAGCAATTAAACTTAAAATAACAACAAATCAACCAACAATATGAAAGATCACAGACCAAAAATTGTGTTTAATATACAGAAAACATTTTTTTAATATACAGTATATTAAACACCAATGATCAACAATACATCTTAACTCAGTTCACTATACAAGCCGTCTTTACTATTACTAGTTAAAAGACTTGTGTGTCTTTAATGGTGGAGGGTGCTACATGGCCTAAAAAGCTGTGATAGCAGATAGATGATCATAAAATATCCTAAAACATATTGATACATTGATACTGTATGTTATTTGCATAAATCATTTTAATTCGAAAAATATATATACTTCATATCTACATTATGATAAAACACTACGGTCTCTGTGTCCAGTCCCACTGAGCATCTGATTGGTCAGTTTGACTTTGGTGTGACTGGTCAGTGAATTGATCAAAAGAGGAAGTACGAGTGTGAGACCCAACGAGAAGGAAGAAAGGTGCACACCGAGAGTGTCACCTTCAAAGACAGCAAGGATAAAACCAGACAGAAGATGAGAAAGGCACCTCGAAATTAATGACAGTGGTTGAGAGGCTGGTTTTAGGAGAGCGTGCCAGAGAAAGGGAGCACATGTAAAGAAAGAATCAGACACATGGAAATATAGAGGAAAGATGCTGCAGGTACGCATAGGGGAAGAGATAGCAAATATTTTTAAGTATTTTATTAGCTGAATTCAACAGGTACCATGGTTAGTTTTGTTGGTAAAAAAATGACTAATATAGCAACGGTTTACTAGACAAACTGGACGTGCAGTGTGCAGTGCATGTGGAGTCTGTGTATTTTTCCCATGTTATTGCTGCTTGTCCCTTTTCACCTTAAAGCTGTTTGATTCTAAATCTGAGATGTTGCTCTTTCAATTTAGGCAGTTTATAGCCAATATTTTTTTTTACTGAGCAGCTGATGACTCTCATTTTACTTTGCCTTTAAATTTATATTGCCACATTTTGTAATGTGTAAGAAAAGGTGCTATATTGCACCCAACCTGACACAGATTCACATGGGAGGCACAAGTAAAATAACACAAATATTTATTTTTCTTCAGGTGGAGGGCACGTCTTCCCCATAATCCCTCCAGCCACAACACAGTCCCAAACACAATACAGTAAGCAATCACCACAAGTAAACACTCTCTTCTTTTACCACCAATCAGAATTAATAAGACTTAATTAATTAATTAATCCCTGGCAACCTCGTCCTCTTCCTCCCGATTCTGGCCGCTGAGTGGTGCTCGCTGGTTCCTTTTATTAGGCACCCGGAAGTGCTCCAGGTGCTTGATTGCCGACATTCAGCTACACTTCCGGGTGTGGCGAAACCAACGTCCAAAAAGGGCCAGCAGCTCCTGCTGCAGCACTCCCTGGCAGCACCTGCGGAACCCAACAGGGCTGCACAGAACTCCAACCCCCATGAAGCCCTGGGGGAGTCCGAGGCACCTCTGCAATAAAGGGAGGCTGCCATCTAGCGTCCTGGTGGAGATACTGGGTTTCCCACCCTTGTCCCCCTGGTATATACAGTGCAGGGGTGTCCCGGCCAGGTATTGGCCCCGGCCATCCATCACAAATGTTTATATCATAATGACCTGATGCCAGTCAAGATAAACATCCCATTGTTGGACTCGTATACTGTGACATGAAAGGTGTATGAACTTTTATGACTCACTAGTCATTAGCAAGAGGGTGACAGATATTAGTTAAATGAAAGCTGATGTCAGAGAACTCAGCATGCACATAGAAAAATGCTAGTACGGCCCTACCACAATTTTCATGAGAAAATTCCAAATGACTTTAATGAAAATCCAGTAGCCCCCTCCAATTTCTGGTTTAATACAGATGCAAACAGACACTACAATTTTGTAATATTCATTCTATTATGCAGAGGCAGAATCAAAATGATAAAGAAATTCACACATAGATGAACTTAGCTCCTTATTCAAAAGTAAACTAATTTTAACTGAATGTAATGGCACAACTTTTAACTATTTGTTTCTGGTGATTTTATAGTATATCTAGTGAAATACAAATTTACAAATGGCTATAATGAGACTCTGTCACTTGTACTTCCATAATAAAGAATATGTGTAGGTGCAGGTCTGGTCAAGGTTCTTCAATCAACAGATCAGTTTGGGTTGAGGATTAATTACCATTTATTTTCACACTGCAGTAATGTTAAGGGCACAGGGCAGATGCACTGTTTGAAAATGGGACCCGTTCAGGATTGTTTTGAGACACAGACAGGTTAAATATCTTGCTCAACGTCAATAATTATGGGCATAACATGTACTTAACCTGTATTCTCATGTTGCAGAGTCTAGCTTGTGGCGAATGGCCCGACAATGGAAAGACCTGAGGAGAGAGCTTTTCAGGATATTTTCTCCCCTGGACCAACAGGGGGCAGCCCCCTGGGCTACAGCGGGGCCATGGTTTTGGAGAATGGAAGCTCAACCTTGCTGGAGCCCTTAGCCACAGCCAGGGGGGGCCTGGACGTTTACTGGGCCCTGTTTGGCAGCACCGGAAGAAGAACGCAGGACACTGGAAGCAGGTGTCCTATAAAAGGGGCCAGTCGCCACTCTTCAACGGCCAGAATCGGGAGGAAGAAGGACAAAGCCTGTATGGAGGACTGGAGGAGAAGAAACTGTGCTGTATTTGTTGGCTCTTTCTGTACTGTGCTGAGAAGTTGGGAGCAATAGAAAATGTTTCCCTATGGAGGAATAAAACGTGTTTTTTTCTGAACTTGTATCCTGCCTCTTTGTGTCGGATTAGAGAGGCAGCTTCACAAGCTCCTTAGCCACTAATCTACATATCCAGCCAAAAAACATTGAGCAGACAGGTGTGGGTTTTAGAGGTCTTCATCCTGAATCTAGAACCTTAGCTTTGCATAAACAAGCTGCCATTATGAGATGATGAAAGTGAAAGATGACATCAGCCTGTCAGGTTTTTAGATGAAACAGCTACAGGTCAAACATTGCTGACTAGCTAAAATCTATGTGTGTTTGGTTAAATTTATAATTAGATAGTGGGAAGACATACATCCTTTTCAAATCAACTTAAGTTATTTAACACATGGAAATACAACAGGGCACGGTACTGCAGCAACAGAAGAAAGACACGGAAAGAAATAGGAAGTATACTTTCAAGGAATAGCAGGAGTTGGGCTTTAAAATATGCATTATTCTCCTAAATTGTATTCTATTTTTTATGACACTAATGTGCCATATGCTCTATAATATTGTGGTATGTTGAAAGCAAACAACTTGTCACAGTGAAATGAATGGTTTGCCATGAAACAGAATTAGCACTCTGATGACAAAATAGATCCTCCTGCCTATCTCTCAGGTCAAAGAAAAAACTAGTGCTATGAAGAGAAAACCAAAAATTAAACATTCTGTGTCAGCATAGGTGTTGGAAATCATTTTTGTGTCATTACTCAGAATTATTCAAAACAATGGTGTAATGTACTGCTTTACCAATTTTATTTTAAAATGCATACACTCTTAATAGCAGAATTCCATGTTTTTTTGTATTTGTGGATTATTTTTACTCAAAATTTTTTTTTTTTGTTCTTTATTTCGCCTTATACGATTTCTCGTATTAGGAATTTGTTCGTTTTCGCATACCCCTTGGGGTCAGAGCACAGGGTCAGCCATTGTACAGCGCCCCTGGAGCAATTACAGGTTAAGGTTTTTGCTCAAGGGTCCAGCAGAGTAGGATCTCTTTTGGCAGTGACGGGGATTCGAACTGGCAGCCTTCTGGATACCAGTGCAGATCCTTAGCCTCAGAGCCACCACTATGTAATAAATTACATTATTAACTTGAGTTCTCATTAATTGTATCTTTATCTTTCTTGTTTTTCAGCAGTCATCTAAAAAGTGTATTAATGGGAAGAAAGCAAATATAAAAATTGAAACAAAAAATTGTGGTCAAGTACGTAAATAAATGTATGCATTCTAAAGCCTGCTTAATCCAATTCAGGGCAAAGCCCTTAACCTGATAATTGCTCCAGGGGTGCTGTACAACTGCTGACCCCACGCTTTGACCCCCCCAAAGTTATGCAAAATGACAGTTTCCCATTGGGGATTAATAAAGTATATCAAAATAAAAATAAAAAAGTCTTCCGTCCATCACTGGGCCTACTTACCCACACACCAACATTTGCACACATCTAAAGTCAAGTTAGTGTCACCAGTTGACCGTACTGGTAAATCTTTGGAACATAGGAGTAAAATCTGAGATCCTCACAGACATGGGGACAACACTGCAAAATCCATACAGACTGGGTGTGTACCACCATGCAACCCTATTTAAATTTTAATATTTTAATCATGTTTGGTTTCAATGTTTTATAAAGTGGAGACACAGTAGTTTTTGCTTTTGGCTCAAAACTCTAGAGTTCTGATCACTGTATAGAGCTTCCAGCTCCGATTGTCTCCTATTGCCATACTATTCCGTGCCCGGCATTCCAGTGCCCACCCACATCCTAAAGATAACCAGAATGGGCTGACTGACAATACTTTTTGTGATTTTTAAAAAAAATTAAAGCAAAAACAGATTAACAACAGAAAATAAAATAAGAAACAAAAGCATTAACGTAAAACAAGTCAGCCTAATTATCCCACCCAGTCTATCCCAATCCCAATCTGACTCAGGACAGCATAATCCAGTCCACAGAGAAAAGAGGTGTAAAGGGACCATAATGAAACTGTAACCACACAATCAAAAATAGCATTGACTTATTTTGCTAAACTGGAACAATCCTAATTCTCCTCTTTTAAGTCAGTGGGAAACCAATGTTTTATACTATTCGAAATTGGATAAAACCAAATATTCAGTCAGAGGATCTGTACAGAATTTTTTCAAAACCTGGCAGGATCTAATCGATAATATCTTAGAATAAGCTAGTAATGCACCGAGGCAGCAATTAACTCCATGTTTCTTTTTCTTCTCCATCTGTCTCTATTGCCCTATTAAACTCATCAATTTAGGTATGTTTACAAGCCTTAAATTTTAGTCTGCTGGCCATGCTCTCTCTCTCAGGGGTGGGTGCGACTTGTTTTCAATTCTATCTTTTGTAAAAATTGATCTATTTGTATGGAATGATTAAAATAAAATTAATAAAATAAAAAAAAAATAGCATTGGGTAAAGAAAGAAGCGTTAGGGGCAACAGTAAACACGGATTTACATACTGAGCAGATGTAGTTCAATTTTCCAATACTGGATATATCATTCAACAGTTAGTTCTAAAATTAATCACATTGTAGAAGCAACACTGCCAATTGCCAACAGTAATGAGCTCAAGAATGTAACAGCAAAAAAATAAATAAATAATAATAATTAGTTTGACCAAAGAATATCACACATCAACAGGTAAAACTATTGCTTACAATCAAAGGAAAAGAAAAAGATAAGCAGGCAACTTAAATTTGATTAAAATACAGTATTTATGACTGTATACGTATGTATAGTATGTATATAGTACCATACAGTATATTAAAACATGATGAACAGCAATGCAATTAGAAAACAACTGTTAAAAGGAAAAAGATAAAACATAAATAGTGAACAATAAAATGAAAAGAGATTTCCAAAAATAAATAAGACCACTGCTTGAAGGGCATCGGGCACTCCTCCTTTAGAGAAAGCAATTGTATTTAAAGTGATGGTATATAGAAGAGTATGCAGTGCGTGGAAGGAAGACGATTTGGTCCTTAGTTATTATACATAGAAAATCAGTAACTTGTGTATTTCACTACAACAACCCGTTTTAAATAGAAGTGAATATTAATACATAGTAAAAAATAAAAGTAAAAAAGTAAAATGTAATAACAAGTAATAAAAAGTAAATAAAAAATGAAATTACATTAACGCCTCATCAAAAACAGTGTTATGAATTTCTTTCCTCTAACTTGCATTCTATAAACATTACTTTTTTGAACTTCTGTTTGCATATTGTTCGGGATAATTTTCTCTTTTGTGTTTATTGGACAATTCTCTTTGTTCTTGATATATATTAGATGCAGGTCTTTTTTGTTCATTTTTTTTCGATGTTCACTATCAGTTCTTGCCGTTTTTTTCAATTGCAATGTAAAATTTGACGTTCTTGAATAGATAATTTACTTTTGTGCCTTGCCATTATAACTGATTGTGTTGAAGGGCGAGTTAGTACTGAGAGTGTCACAGGGTGGTAACGAGAGAGAGAGGATGTGCACAGTAGAAGTAATGATTGGGCAAGCGGTATGGAGGGGAGTGGTCAGGTCTGAATAATATATATACACAGAGAGAGAGAAATGAACACACAGGTAGTATTATTCCAGGGGGAACTGACAGAGCTGTTAAAGGGAGTACAAAAGTTGCAAATGTACGCATAAAAAAAAAAAAATATACACATACTGTATTTATTGAAAATGAATATCCAGGTCACACACAAGACAGGAGATGTTTCTGTTCAATTTAGGTTCCAAAAAAAATGTCTTAAAGCAAAACCCAAAAAATTGATAAGACAGGAAGTCCAGGGTGTAACTTGAATTGTGTTTGCCTACAAATGGTGATATGGTGGTGTAGAACAGAGCAGAGGTCTTAACTAGAGTAATAACAAATTGCCAATGAGTTGTTTTTTTTTTTTCAGAAAGAACAAGGTAGAGAATACAGTGGGTGAGTTATAGAGTAGCAGTTAGTGACACTCCACCTACATGTCCTGAACACTGATCACAGTTTAGGTAGAAATTAATGTAGTGCTAGGAGAATAAAAAATATCTTGGAAAGAGTAGAGCATCATGAATCCTAATCTGCTGAACTGATTCCCTGTTGCACCGATTTCTGTATGCAGCCAAGGGAAAAGTGCACAGGAAGAGATCTATTAACAGAACAGGACTGAAAAATATGGGACTGAGAGTATGCAGTCTTTCAGTGTGTGCAAGGAGATTTTCAGCATGGTGCTAGACATTGATAGCATATGACAAGGTAGGACCTAATGTGAGATGGAGATTTTAGACTTTTTGGATTTTTCTGGCTATTCTAAATTGTCCCTGTATGAGTGAATACATCTTGTGATAAGTGGAAATGTAACAATATATTTAACACTGCTACCTTAGGATCTGGCTCCATAAGTGTTACAATTGGCTGATATTTAAAAATTTTTCCCTCCTTTGCCTTGGGGTTTTGTGCATATTTTTTTCTAAGAGGTTTGAGTAGTAAGAAATTAAGTTCTAAAATATATTTAGAGCTCAGAGCTGTTTTTGTTATTGTTAATTTTATAATTACATCTTTTCTGGTGTCATTTTAGGGTTCATGGGTTCATTTTATGAACTGTGATAATTCTCCCAAAGTGCACAACATGTGATCTGGCCGTTATGATGCTTTAAAAAGTCTGTGTTGTTCACTTCTTAACTCTCTAAACAGAAAATAAAACTTTGTCGTTCACATTTTTGAACTAAAGATCTGGCTTTGATTTCTCTTATTCATTAATTTTGTTTAGTATTTTGGCTTTGTACCTGTAGACTATATCTTATCTTCTGGTCCCTATCATTCTTTATTGCCTCCTGTTTTGTGAAGGTATAATAATAAGACCCTATAATAGACTTACTGGGCTCACAAGATCTATGGATAGATGGATGAGTTTCAAAGGTAGTGTACTGTAATGCTTAATCAATTGGATTTTAAACCACAAGCTTGCCACATTTAATTCCACCCTCAAATCACTGTGTGATCCTAGTCTGAACATTCTCCAAATACACATGGAAATAACTGGAAAACATCCAAACTTTGTCAAGTGCTTTGAATATGGAAAATGCAATCTATAAAGAAATCTTCTTCTTCTTCTTCTTCTTCTTCTTCTTCTTCTTCTTCTTCTTCTTCTTCTTATCATTTAGTCAAAAAATAAAACCTTGGTATATTATAAATAAGTTAATGTGTTACCAGTAAAATTGCTAGATAATACAAAATGGATGTGCTGTTCATGGAACTACATTAAATTACTTTGATTAAACATAAAAATTAGGAAAACAAACTGATATAATAATAACATGTAAAATTGTATCACTGTCCAAACACATACGAACCTAATGGTAATTTGTAAGAATGTGAATAATCGCTGAATGTGAAGCTATTTACACACATTGCATTCTAACCATATTTAGAGATAGTTTGGAGGCGTTAGTTAACCTGAGTGATTGTCTTTGAATCAAAGTAGAAAACTGGAGTGACAAAAGCAAATTTACACAAAACACCATCAACCTGCAAATCTCATGAGCACTAGTCAGTCATCATCCAACCCACTATATCCTAACACAGGGTTACGGGCGTCTGCTGGATCCAATCCCAGCCAGCACAGGAACAAACCCTGGGCAGGGCGCCAGCCCACCGCAGGGCACACACACCAAGCACACACTAGGGACAATTTAGAATCGCCAATGCACCTAACCTGCATGTCTTTGGACTGTGGGAGGAAACTGGAACACCCGGAGGAAACCAACACAGACATGGGGGGAACATGCAAACTCCACACAGGGAGGACCCGGGAAGCGAATGAGCACTAGTGAGTATGCTAAAACAGCCCTATCATTACAATGTAGTACTTTGACTATTATTATGACTAATATTCTTAACTTGAACCAGAATAGAAGTACAGCAATCTGAAGCCTCACAGCAGTGAGTGGTTTTCTCTATAACGCTATAACGTAGGCTGTAACATACAGAAAGTTCGGTTCTAGGCTAAAGGGATTCCACTTGTATGTGGACATGCTTGACACAAATATTTTGTTTATACAATGGACCAAAAAGAAAATAAATGAATTGATTTAAATATCAAATATGATATGGTTTGATTAATGTAAAACATGATTCACAAGCAGACACAAAATGTAAAGTTGCCAATAGAATAGATTTAAGCATATGTGGCCTTTTGATTAGTTTGTGCAGTAATGACGACTTTGTTAACTTCAAGCCATATTTAACATATTGTTTGTGACCAATATACCTTTGAAATTTGAAAATCCAAACTAATTTGATTGCATACTTTCTCTAATAAACATTTCAGTTTCAAGGGACATAATTTTTCCCACCAACAAGTAAAAAGAGCAAATGGTCCTCTAATATGTTCTTATTTTTGATGGCAGAAGTACAATGTGATGTAATGTGGAAAGAATTAAATATATTCTTTCAAAACCACAAAGCAGCACTCAACCTGTACTCCCAAATCCGGGTCTGTCAGCTAGGGAATATTTTACAATGGTTTTCTGGTTCTGAATATTAATTTAAGGAATAAATTCACATATTTCAAGAGTTGCCATTTATTTGTAATGGTCCCCTCCCTTTTACTTAAATGAAGACCCTGACTGACGGGTGATTTATTAATTCTGGATTATATTATAAAAATGGCTGGTTGCTCATACATATTCCATCTTTATTTTATTGTCAAGAACTATCTTTTTAACTATTCACTATTCTAAGCCCTACATAATCATCTATAATAGTGTTACTAACAGCAATCTTATTTGGTTGTCCTATTTAAGCTTTTCTGTTCATTTACAACTGTGAATGCACCCCTTATCTTTATTGCAGTAGATCGGACATCCTTATTCCCATACTGGTTATGTCTTCCTTGTGCAGCTTATCCCTGATCATGACTCCATTGTTTTTTTAAGCTAGTTTACTTTTGGGTCCTTGCCTTCAGTTTTACTGTTACTGAATCGCTCACATTCTTCACTTTGACATCTTTGTTTAATCTCAGTGTTACTTTGCTTTTGAATCGTAAAATGCTCAGATGATTCAGTTTGCATCTAACTCGAATCGATCTTGATATCCAAAGTCATATTTTTTACTGAGGTCTACATACTTTACTAAATTATAATACATATTTTAATACAATAGGAAGTAGAGCAGGACAAAAACAAGAAAAAATAATACCATGCAACCACACCTTCACTCTCTTGGGACAAACTTCGACAAACCCTTTATTCCACAGAGACACAGCCATAAGGTTGGAATGTAAAACAACATCTCCTTCATTAACAGAAAACATTGTGGTCCATGGTGTCACTGCGGGTTCATGAGTTGAGCTGGGAACTGAGGAGTCATACCCAGCAAGTAAAAAGCAAATTGCATTTGTCAAATGCATGAACCAAAAGAGAGTCCAAACAACAGTGAGAAAACATTGACTAAGTACATAAGTGCTATAAAAAACAGCAACCAGGCTAAGTTATCCATAACACTTATAATAGGCCAAACACCAGAAAATCCAAGAAACAAGATGACTAGAACTTAGTATTTCACGAAAGCTTTAATCAAAGTGCTAGAGCAAAGACTCGGGCCCAAGCTCCATTTTTCTCACTTTCTTTGCTCTTCCCTTCATGTGGCTGCTACATAATTACAGTAAGTTAGTAGCTGTGGCCACTTATAATGCTTTTTTTAATAACATATATTCATTAGAAATCATTTTGAGTGGCAAAAGTAAATGATACTTGAGACAAAATCAAAGGAAAAAAATTGGGTCAGGTGATTGCTGCTTAATACCAAACATTTTAGTGTGTAAGTGGGCATGTTAAAAACCTGCAATTTGTTCCTATCCCATAACACACAGAACAAGATGGGAGCCAACCCTGGATAGAATGCCAGTCTGTTGCAGGTAACAAGGTTCCAAATTACAGTGTAATTAAATGTATGTACACATATTTAAAAAAAGCAAAGTACATGGAGAAGTATATCATCAGACATAGAGGGAGCATGGACCACAATTCAAACCCTGAAAACTGAATGTGTGTAGAAGCAGTGATAACCCTTATACGTACTACCATGTTGCCCTTTTCAGACTCAAATAGTATAATCATAAAAATATAACTTAAAATAAGAGGGTTTAAGCCATTTTTTGTGAGCATGCATACAATGAAGCCCCACTTCAGGGCACTCCCAAATACTGGACAATGCTTCTTCCACTTCTTGCAGTTGATAAAACCAGTAAACTACTCTAAGGACACCCAATTTGCAGATAAAATGTCTCTAAATACCAAAACTGCACTTGCTTTTTCATCTTCTTAGCCAGAGGTGGCTTTTCACAGAAATACTATCCCGACACTGACATATTTTCAATTATCTTTACAGAAATCTCCTTCAGTATCGTATGCCTGAATGCTATAATTAGGCCATCTACCACTCATAACCTGTAAAGAGTTTTATTCGAATGTATTATTTACCACAGGAATTCAAGTCATGTAAATTTTAAATTAAATTGCTTGCTCCTAGTCCCATTTTGCCATGTCAGGGACGGGTCTTTTAGATTAGTACACCAGTGCACTTTGAAGTCCCTCAACATTTATCTCTCTTTTTTTTAATATTAGTACACCAGTGCACTTTGAAGTCCCTCAACATTTATCTCTCTTTTTTTAATATTTCAAGGTTAAGTTCAAATTCATTTCTACATGTACAGAGTACAGTGAAATTTGTACTGACTAACATTTCTGATGCTGATATATTATGAATCCAGTATTCCAGTTTCAAAACCCTTGCCCATTTGTGGTCTGTATGGAATTTGTATATTGTCACAGATGGCCGGGGTTCTTGTTGGGCCAGGATGCCACTTCATTGTATGGACTGGGGGAGCCAGCCTGGTCGGGACAGTACCTTGTCCGGAATGCTAGATGGCAGCCCCCCTGGGTTGCATTGGGGCCACGGGTATGGGATTTTGGAACTCAAGCCTGTTGGTGTCTGTGGTCACCATCAGGGGGTGCTGCAGTGGTCCCTGAGCCCATGTGGACGGTTCTTCCGCCACACCTGGAAGTGCAGCCAGAAATGGATCATCAAACACCTGGATAACTTCCGAGTGGGCTATAAAAGGAGCCAGCAACCACCACTCTGGGAGCCAGAGTTGGGTGGAGGGAGATGAAGCTTGTCAGGAGTGAAGGAAGAAAAGAAGAAGTGTTTATTTGTGTTTGTGCTTTTGGGACTGTGCTGTGCCCCATAGGCAAAGAAAATAAAACTTTTCTTTGTTTTTATACGTGTGCCTCCCGTGTCTGTCTGTGCCGGGTTGAGTGGCTAGTACGCCCCCGAGTGGTTCTGTCGCAATATTCTGACTGTGTCTGTGTATGTTTTCCCCCCACATCTCAAAGTAGTATTTGCTAGATTAACTGGCAGTGCTAAAACTGGCCCCATGTGAGTGTAAGTGTGAGTGTGTGCACACCATTCACGTTGTTTCATACCACACACCTGAAGCTGAAGAGATGGCCTTCAACCCCCACCACCATAAGTCCATACTTCATTAAACAGGTATGAGAATGTTATGATGTAATACATTTTCCATTTTTCTAAATTCCACAAACAAGTAAATCCCATTCTGTCGGTAACTTCCTGCTTGATAGCAGGCAGAATGCTACTGGAAGGACATCCCGACCAGGAAAGGGAGCAGACCTGGAAGGAAGGACCAGAAAAGGTGGACGGACAACCTATTAGAAAGAGAAGACATTGATGGAAGTTTTTTATTCCCCCAGCACGTTAGATGGCATCAGCCCCGGAGGTCGGTGTATAGTAGGAAACCAGCAGGCATGCTTGGATATGTAGTCCGGTAGAGCAGCCCTGCTGGGGTCATTGGGTGCCACGAGAGGGCACTGTAGGGAGACAAGCTCCATATTATGGACTTCCATGTGACCCAGAAGTGCTTTCATCGGGCAGTCACCCTGGCACCGGAAGTACTCCCTGGTCTGTAATAAAAGATGCCGCACTCCCTTATTCAGGCGAGTCGGAGCTGGGAGGTAGTGGAGCAATGCTTGAGTTCCAGAGGGTAGTGCGGTAGGGAGAAAAGACGTATTGTGAGAGGAAGACCTGTGTTTGTGTTTGTGTCACATTTGGAGGTATTTAAAATAAAAACCTTCTATTATTTGAACCCGGGACTGTACAACTGTGTTCGTGTTGGGGTTTGGGGCTCGCTGATGCCCTGGGTGCTGGGGGAATAAAAAAACCTCCATCGACGTCTTCTCTTTTTAATGGGCTGTCTGTCCACCCTTTCCGGTCCTTCCTTCCAGGTCTGCTCCCTCACCTGGCTGGGATGCCCATTCAGCTTGTGTGGCATCTACACCATTTACATTTATTAACTAAGCAAATACTTTTATCTAAAGCAACTTATTAAAGATGTAAACATAAATGAGTAAACATCAGTCTGGAAGACTGTTTGGGAACAAGTGTTACAGGACAAGGTTACAAAATTGATCACCACAAGTGAAGAGTTTACTACAAGCAAGGTACAATTCCCTGATTATAAAAAACTAGCAAAATACCCGCGCTTCGCAGCGGAGAAGTACTGTGTTAAAGAGGTTATGAAAAAGTAAAGGAAACATTTTAAAAATAACGTAACATGATTGTCAATGTAATTGTGTTGTCATTGTTATGAGTGTTGCTGTCATATATATATACATATACACATATACACACACATATACACACATATACAGATATATTATATATACATATACACATATATTTTTAATATATATATTTTTTATATATATATACACATACATACATACATATACACACATAGATGCACTTACAATAACATAGAAATCAATATAAACAACATTAACATCATTATCATATGAGAATATGAAGTAATATATAAGAAGCACATTTCATATAAATATAAATTATTAAACAGTAAAATCTTCTTCAATAATTTGTTACCGTGGCTTTTCGTTGGTCTGTCCAGGATTTTAAATCACATGTAGCTTGCAAACCGTTTCACGTATTGACTTGAAATGTGGTACACATATAATACGTCACGTCTGCTATCCGCTTTATGGGTGATGAATGTATTACTGTTTTTATGTTTATTTTATTTTAGAATCAACTCCTATCTGCGCACACCAGGGCGGCCGTGGGCAGATGCGTATGGTGTATTCACTCCATGTTATCGTGCATTGCGCTGTCACTGGTATTTTCATAAAAGAATTTGAACAATATATAAGAAGCGTATAAATTATTAAACAGTAAAACATTAACATTTAAGAAGTAAAGTTACATTGAGTACTACTGCAGTGCCTTCGGGTATACCTCATTTTTTCTTTGCCCATTACATGCTTAAATGTATACATTTTTTGGTGTACCTACCCGAGAACACGCGACATATAACCGAGCGTGGGAGAAGCATGGATTTTAAACACGCGTTGAGTTCATCTGCTGGTCTCCCTCGTGGAATAACTGGTAATGTTTGAGTAAAATCTACAGCGAGTAAAACGACTTTACCTCCTTTTTTTTTTTTTACGATCTCTGAGATCTTGCTTTTTTCGGTTCAAGGCTTCATAAGCTCTTTTATGTTCAATGTTGTACTTAATAAGTACTAATTATCCCAAACCATCATCTTTGAATGTTGCAAGACTTTCGCCTTGTATGTAGATCGGGGTAATTACATTCATTGCATTCCTAGTCTGAATCACAATCTGATTGTATGGGTGGTTACCTGGCACTGTAGGGTTGCCACCTGTCGTTTAAAATACGGAATCGTGGCGCGTTTGAGAATGAAATTGCGCGTCCCGTTTTGAATCAATACTGGACGGGATTTATCCCGTATTTTTTTTTATCATTTTTTTTTTAAAGCAGCGTCTCATGCAAATCATCCCACACGCATTTTATGAAGATGCCTCCTTTCCTACTTTTGATTGGGTAATACTTGATGTCATCGTTAGTTTGATTGGTGTTTTTTAACTGTCCAGTGAGGAGGGCGTGTCTTTTAAGTACAGTCTGCAAAGTGTTGGCACTGAGATATGGCGTCAGCGCCATAGTTGAAGCCCCTAACGTTGCGGTCAGCAAGTTGGCTAACATCCGCCATGTGCCGTCTTTCAGTTGCGAGAAGCAGATCATAGAATGGTTGAAACTGTTGCCCCTAACGTTGCGCCACGGCGTGTGGTTCGTTTATACCTCGTGTGTTCTCATTAAACTTTTATCTCGCGAATATGTTATTGCAATCCGCAGCGGGAGCGTTTCTATAAACTTAATTAAAACTTACGTTTTACACCGTGCTTTGTTTCCCTTATGAACATGCTTGTAGGAGGATTGTGGGTTCGCTTCCCGGTTCCTCCCTGTGTGGATAGCGCTTTGAGTACTGAGAAAAGCGCTATATAAATGTAATGAATTATTATTTATTATTATTGTATGCTTAACTCGCTCCGTTCTCAATTGTTTAATAAATTTTTTGCTCTTCGCTGTTTGCGGCTGTTCCTCCATTTCCCCCTACTTCGTTGTTTTATCTCGCGAATATGTTATTGCAATCCTTAACGGGAGCGTTTCAATAAACTGATTGAAAATAGTTTTGCATTTACCTTTTTAGTAAAAGGCGAGCTTTTAAGCCTGAGAAATCACCGCGTAAATGCACACGTTTAATTGGACATGTGTTAATATGTATGGTTACACAGTATTAAAAGACAGTGAACAACGTCAGTTACCTTTGTTCCCGCGTTTCATAAAAGGTGAGCTTTTAAGCCTGAGAAATCACCCCGTAAATGCACACGTTTAATTGCACATGTGTTAATATGTATGCTTACACAGTATTAAAAGACAGTCAAAAATTAACGTCATTTACCTTCGTTCCCGCGTGTGACTCGTGCTGTAAATCTCTTCCTTGTTTTCAGTTCACGTGATTACGTAGGAGGCGTGATGACGCGATACGTGACTCGGCCTCCTCCATTACAGTGTATGGACAAAAAATATGTTCCAGTTATGACCATTACGCTTTGAATTTCGAAATGAAACCTGCCTAACTTTTGTAAGTAAGCTGTAAGGAATGAGCCTGCCAAATTTCAGCCTTCCACCTACACGGGAAGTTGGAGAATTAGTGATGAGTCAGTCAGTGAGTGAGTCAGTCAGTCAGTCAGTGAGGACTTTGCCTTTTATTATTATAGATTAACAGCTACGGTTAGACAGAAATTCAAACAACAGGAGAGTCTTCAATCACATATTAAACAGTTTGAAGGAGTCAACAGTTCAAATGGACTTGGAAAGCTCATTCTACCAGCTAGGAACTGTAGAGTTGGACGCACCAGACACCATTAATCAGCAGAACCAAGTGGGCGAAAAGGAGCATAGGACCTCATAAGTGTCTCCATGTATATGAGTGATGACCTATTGACTACTTTGTAGGCAAGCATCAAGACTTGAACTTTATATGTACCGCTACAGGAAGCCAATGTAGTGATCAGAAAAGGGGAGTGACATGTACCCACCTTGAATGATTGTTGCTGCAATCTCAATCATCTGCTTTGGCTTGGTACTCTTGCCAGCAGAGAGTTGCCGTAATCCAGACACAGTAAGACCAAAGCCTAGACCAGAAATTGTGCTGCATGCTCCATCAGATATAATTTGAATGTTTATATGTTGTATAGAGTGAATCTGTAAGACCGAGAGATCATTGTATCAATAGTCAGCAAGGACAGCTGGCCATCGGTTATGACCCCAAGGTTGCAAAAAGACTTGGCGGATGTTAGCGATAATAAGTCAAGCTGGACAGAGATGGCGTACTGAATAGATGGACAAGCTGGGATTATAAGAAGGTCTGCCTTTGGAAGGTTGAGCTGGAGATGGTGCTCCTTCATCCAGATTGACAAAAGTATTATTAGAGTTTAGCTGCTAGACAATATGGGGGTTGGGATGAGCAGCAGCTGAACCATTAACACAGAGGATAGAGCACACTAATGAGTAATGCAAGCTTTGCAGGAAGGAGAAGCAAGGAGTTCTGCAGAGAGATGTGCATGGGCTCAGAAAAGGTTTTAGGATAGACAGACCTCTCAGTGAGCAATTATTGTTAAGCATAATATGGACAATCATGTAGTTATATAAAAACTTCTAGATCAACCCATAGCTCTCTCAGGCTGGCTAGTTTAGAGTCACCAATGAACCTATCGTGCATGTCTTTGGGAACTGGAAGTAAAACAACATACATGGAGAAATATCCCATGCAGCAACAAGAACAACATTCAAACTCCGCACTGATAGTGTCCAGGCTAGGATCTGAGCAATCAGTCAATTCTCCTAATAAAAATACATTTCCATACTAATTTATAACTGCAGCGTCCCAGGTAAGACCACACAGTGGAGCAGTTGTTACTGCTGCTGTCTCACAGCTCCAGCACAAGTTCGGATTTGTATTTGTGTAGGTTTTACACATCCTCTCTGTACTCGAGGTTTTTCTTCCCACAACTCCAAATACATGTATCTCAGTGTGAGTGTGGAAGTGTGCATGAGTTGTCCCTGTGATGGACTGATACAATTTTCAGGGTTTTTTTCTCATCTCATGTCATGCTGGTATAGGCTCTTTCTACCCCTAAATTGGAATAAGTGGGTTCAAAAATATAGAAAATCCATGTATGTCATGGATTACTTCTACTATCTTTTAAATTTTGTAATCCATTTAAGCTGTTATTTATCATCATCTCATTTAAGAAAATATAAAATCAGTAGTGGTGTTTGTCAGACATTATGAACTTTGACTTTAAAAAACAAGAGTGCTTATTTAGTTCCCATCACTGTGTGATGAATTATAATCTTCAGTTTTATTTTGTAAGTATAATAAAAAATAAATGAAAACATAAAATGCATGAAAAACACATACAATGTAAATAGGTTAACACATGAAATAGCATTCATTTATTTTTACAAGGCACTCTTCCATAACTGGGCTACAGGGATAATGAGCCTAGCTCAGCAATAATGGACACAAGACAAGAAAGCCTGCTCTGGATGGGACTCAACAGATTATACAGTTCTTCAGTTGATGGTAAGTCAGATCAAATATGTTTTCTCGAAGATGTCATAACCTTCTGAATGGACACTTAGGAGAAGCCAATGTAATTCTCAACAAGTCCACTTATACAAATCAAGAAAGGCTCTAAAGGTATTTCCAGTGTGAACCACTGACTTGTCCCCAAAGGTAGCCAGTCTAGAGAAGAATTACCTAAGATGCCATCTAAACAATTCAAATAAATTATGAAAACTATATCCTTTAAAATGTAATGCTGACAATTAAATGTTCAGATAATCTGCAAACATTTTACAGAATTTTTAAAAAAATATGCTTGTGAATTTCCATTACTCATAGATATCTTTTTACTGTGCAAATATCACGATCTGGTATTGTGCGGCTTTAAGTTCTGAAGCTTGTCCAAACCTGGGTCATGTAAAGGACACTTTAAAGAAATCTAACCAGAAGGAAATTGATGATTCCCTTTAGGCCTATCAAAAGTACAGATTATATATATATATTTTAATTTTGCAGTTTTATTTGTTTATTTTTACATTAGATTATTCTAAAGCAATTCATGCACACATGAAGCCTCTCTTGATTTGACATGGTAACTATCTGCATTCCTGGATGTCTTCCAAAAGTTCCTCAATGTGGTCACATATGTTTTCAAGTGCAGTTTTGTCTTTACACAAGACGAGTCGTGACAAACATTTGTGGTCCTATTTTTTTAATATGTGAATAATTGACTCATCTTAATTTTTCTTTTCTTAGGGTGCTAACCACTAACCATAACCACAAAATTGCTAAAGTAGGTATAAATTATTGAGCTCTCATTGAGTCTCTAAGTCCAGAATAACGCCAAGAGGGCCAAAATACACAAAAGTGAATGTTTTCTATACAAATAGGCACATAGGATTGATGAACAAATGGACATACAGAAAAGCAACAAAAACAAAACAGAAAACAAACCCTGCTATCTCCCTGCTACCCCTCTTGCCCATTCTGCATGGCCTCAAGTCAGCATCTACTTACTCATTCAGCTGCCTTATAAAGGACCTCAATACACATTATCATTTTTCCTTTCACTTCCTGAGATACTTTCTCTTAACTCTGGTTTCACTACCTCTAACTGTTTTGACTGTATACAGTATTAGACACGCTTTTTAGGGGTCACTTCTACTCCTGTCCTGGAAGAACTTACAGGGTCAAGGACAACCATGTTTTTGCAATAGGAGGAACGAGCTAAAGGTCATCTCTGTGCTTTTAACCTTACACAAGGTCATTATTGTCACATATACATTGTAATTCTTACTTGTATGTGCTAATAAACATGTAACAGATCACCATTTTCTGGTGCCATGATTAGTTAGTACAACTTACCATACCTAAAAAACATATGCCTTCCTTATCTGAAATAACCACCTTACAGTATATCAAACATGTCACATCTAAAATCTTAAAATGTTCATAGAAGTCAGTAATTCAGCTTTATTGCTAGTGTGAAGAGCATCTGGTGCAGATTTCTTATTATCCAACTGCCCACCACAGGATACAGTCACTGGTCTCCCACCTTCCTGCGAGGTGCGGTCTGGGAGCACTGAAAAGACCACAAGAGAAATAAATGGAACACCAGATGCCTTAAAGCATTTTCTTCTCTATTTTCAGGGAAGGATGGGAATTATGCGGAGAAAGGCAAATTGGTGAAGGGAACTTGATGTACAGGTGAGGTTTCTCAATCTAAACAGTTTAAAGAGAGAAAATGTGGTCTTCTTCTACCAATCAGATAACCAAGGAACTAGTTCATAGAGAAAAAGAAACCAGAAAGGACAGATTTCTTCCAGCAGCCATTATAAGGAACATCTGCCTAGATGTGGCCCAAGGTGTCACTGCAAATCTGCAAATGTGACCACACCCTGAGCAGATACTTAAAGAGCCTGAAGAAAACTAAGTACTAGATGAACTGGAAATAATATTAACAAAGCGTACCCATTCAATGCATCAGGAAAATAACTAAGATCACATCTTTAACTTTACCTCTGTTAAATACATTTGATTACTTAGGGATAGAACATTTAGAGTTATCTCTATATATATGCAGTACATACACATACACACGAAGGGTGATCAAAACGTTCAGAGAATCACCATTAAAACCAAAGTTTTTCAACATAATTACTATGATCACCACAAAACGTCCTATAACCTTCATAAGGTATTTTATGACACGATTAAAACATTTTGTCTTGCTTGTTTATCCAGCCTTATGTAGTTGACTTGACGTCTACATCATTGCCATAGCACACTCGATAGAGGTAGCTCTACAAATCGGAGAGCCATTGCTCAAAGTCTGGTGAATGCAGTAGGTATTTTTCAGAGGGACATTTGCAACAAACACAATGTGGACTCACTTCACTGCTTTCTCCTAGTTGACTCTGCTAAATGTGATATGTCATATTAAATCAAAATAATATCAATATGTTATACAGTATATGCCTTTTGAGACATGTAATTAATATGGACTACATAATCAATATTATAAAGTTTTGCTCTCAGTTATCAAACACTTCTTAATTTTCTTCTGGCACAATTTCATTATATTGGGATTCTCCTAGGTGTATTGGATGTGACGATGCACCATTTCTGGAATCAATGTTGTAGCCACCCAAGACCATGTTCTGTGGTTAATCATTCATAAATAATGGATTCAAACGACCAATAAGTAACCCTACCAATAAGTAATTCCCCTTGGGGGTTAACAAAGTATCTATCTATCTATCTATCTATCTATCTATCTATCTATCTATCTATCTATCTATCTATCTATCTATCTATCTATCTATCTATCTATCTATCTATCTATCTATCTATCTATCTATCTATCTATAGGGTGTTCTATCTTACACACCATTATTATTTGATTCTTCATTAGGATTTACACTACTGTCGCAATATTTTGTTCTCTCATCAATGTCCAAGGTCAGAGAGACCTTGGATCATCGTCAAGGAAAGTCCTGTTAAGATGGAATTCTGCAGCCTGCCTCATAGCTGTGTTACATGAAGGAAATTGGTGATTTTACACATAGACTACAAGAGAATGAATCTCTTAAGGTATGTTGTTCACTAGTGTTGGAATCATTTTGCAGATTTTGGCGATTTGACTTGGATCAGAAACAAGAAATGTGTAGCATAAACCATCAAATATTCACATATTTTAGTACCCATGAGCTAATCTTTGTCTACTTGTCCAAATCAACACTGTAAAATACCTATTGAGGTTCAGACTTCAAACATTTGATTATATATTGTGTACATGTATATTTGTACTGAACATACGTATGCAAGTAGTGCGTAGGATACATATGTTGTTTTTTTCTTTATACCGTACATATTGTGTTGTTTTTTTTCTTATACAGTACATACGTATATATATGAGTACATTATTAATCAGTAAGAGTAAAGTATTATAAGAATAACTATTTTTCTGGCCATCCAACATAATCTGTAGGGAAAATTCTTTAGCACCGTATTGCACAGCAGAGCTCCACAGAGACATCCGAACAGCAAAAGGAAACTTTGAATTTTCTTAAATATTATCAGCTACCAACACAAATACATTTTACTTTCAATGCACTTAGGCGCTTTTTTTTATAAATCATTCATGCAAATCTGTTTGAAATTAATCTGAGATCCGCAGGGCTTTTGAAAAATGCCATATGCTGCAGTAAGTGTTAAGTTAATAGAAAGAAGATGAAGGCAACCTGTTTGTTTTGATATAATAAGGTGCAGAGTAACAGTGGCATAAGTGCCCTTTTGGAAACCCCAGATGAAACAGAAGTGGATGACATGGAAATGACATGGAAATAGAACAGTTTCTAGGTATCTAAATAATCATCTAAATAAGCTTTTGAGTAAAAGTTTAGTGATGGATAGGACTGCAAAGAAGCTGTTGCTTAGCGCCACCTTTTTTCATTATTATATGACCCATGCTAATCAGAATACCCATTGTTATTGACTATGAAGAAAAATAATGTACTGCAGAGAATAACATTTGTAAAACCACTTAATCAAATTTAAAGTTGCTGGAGGATATTCTGGCTGCATCAGGTGCAAGACAGGAAACGACCCTGGATGGGACAGTGGTTGCTTTAATTGCTGGGCCCACTAGCACATAGAAATACAATTTACAATTGCCAAATAGCCTAAAATACATACTGTATCTATGGGAAGAAAATGGGAGTAAACTGGAAAAATGCATGCAGAGCTGGATAGAATACCCAAATTCCACTCAAACAGAGAGGGGGCATTGGATTTGAATTCAGAATGCTGGTGCCATAAAGCAGTAGTTTCAGCTAGTAGTTGCACAAGTAACCCCGCAATTCGCCAGCGAATCGGAAATCCTAGAATGGCAATTAGTTTCTGTTCCGTCCGATATGTGGATGGATGACATATCATGGAGGGCGGGTGCGTCTGGGGAAATGTCATTTAATCCAATAAGCATATCCGTACTAAAGCGGTTTCGTTTTGTGGAGACGTGAGTCTGTTGCCTTCACTGACACCGACTACTTGAACAGGTTGTGTTGTTTGGGGGCCACCTACTGACTCTGGGAAGCCGCTGCGTCTGACTGTGGGGCGAACACCACAGCGCAATATGCGCTTCGGTGGGAAGCCGCTGCGTGAAGACATATCATGGAAGGTATATGCGGTGGTGTGGGCGGTCACGTCCGGGCGGCTGTACAACCTGGCGTGCACGCTTTACCCCAAGTGTAGTTCACAGGTCGTAGTCTTGTTTTTGTGTTTTCTTTGGTTTGAGCCGTGACTCCTTTTGCAAGGGCATTGTAGGCGCATGTGTTGTCACAGTTGGTTTGAGCCATGACTCCTTTCGCAAGTGCGTTGTAGGCGCGCGCGTTGTCACAGCATGGACCTGTGGGGATTCCGTACATCCGGTGAGCCCTGCGCCCAGTGCCCAGCGCCCTGAGTTGCAGTGCGTTAGTGTGCAGTGTGGACCTCTGGGGTTTCCGTACTGTAATACAACCTTCGAATCCTCTCGTTTCTTTTTTTGCACTGTGGCGGGCGGCAGTGCGCATGCGCCTCGATGTGCCCAGCGGCCTGCGTCCATATCCGGTTTACAACCTTCGGTTAGTATGATGGATAACATAGCTCAGGTGGAATAACCAAGCTATGAACAAAGGAGGAGAGCGATATGAAGATGACATAATCACTCTTCTACTCTGTATTTTAGCTGCTATTATGCCTTTCATTGCTAGGGGCATGTTCTACATGTGCAGATGGGCAGCCATCTTATTTACCACATAAGTCATTGTATGAACTTTGAACTTAACAGAGTTTCTAAGGGAAGACATTTAATCTGGCTTGAGAAAAAGTTTCTCTTTGCTTTGCTTACTACATCAAACTTGGCTATTTCATTTCTTTTGGTTGTTGATTTCATAGGCCTTTGTAAATCAACCTCTGCTCTCTCCATACTTCAACTGCCCACAAAAGCCTCTAGTAACATACTAATCTTTTTGGTCCACTTTTATGAAAGAACAAATCAGTTACAACATTGAGAAATATAATGTATAGGTGGGCTGCACAAAACTGAACACACTCTACTCTAAAAAATAACTACAGATTATTCCAGTTTGTGGTTTTCTGCCACATTAACGACTAAACACCGAGTGAAAAGTAACACCAAAAATACCAGTACATGATAGAAGGGTGAGTTTAATGGAACAAGTCTAAATAATCAGGATATCTGTTTAAGCTAATATGTCATAGGTACTGTGGCGAGTGGCTGGGGGTAGTACCCAGCTGGGATGCCCAGGAAGACCAGAGGAGGGCTTACACCTCCTCCAGACCACAAGGGGGCGACCACCCTAGTGGCTTTGGGGACCACGGGAACAGCGCCAGGGGGCACCCCAATGCCTGACGAGCCCTGGCCCTCAGCACTTCCGCCACACCCGGAAGTGCTGGGAGGAAGAAGACCAAGGACACCCAGAGTGCTTCCGGGTGCACAGCCGGTACTTCCGCCAATAGCGGAAGCTAATCGGGAGCCACCTGGAGCACGTCTGGGTGTGTATAAAGGGGGCCGCCTCCCTCCTTTCGATGTCTGGAGTCGGGAGGATGAGAGATGAAGTCTTGGTGGAGAGGAGTGGAGGCAGACCTGAAGAGGCAAAGGCATTGTGAGGCCTGGACTTTGGGGGAGTTTTGGGGTTGTGTGCATTTGTAAATAATAGTTAAATATTGTAAATAAACGTATGTTGGGTGTACTAACGATGTCTGCCTGTCTGTGTCCGGGCCATGTTCCACAGTACATAGGAAACCAAATTTCAAAGTCAAGAAACAAGCAAAGTGCTCAGTCCTTATATGTTTCTGACAGGTATCCTAATACAGAAATCCAAAGCATAGTCGAAAAACAGAGCAAAAGGTCGAAAAAATCCAGCAGAATGCAAAAAGCACAGAAATATCACCAAAGAATCTCACCAATGGCAGAGGATTCAATGAACTGCCAGGTGGCCACCTCTTGGGGGACCACCTAAAAAAACACATTGTATATGTCAAAAGATACAGTATCTAGGCAGAAACAGACATAAAAGTGACATTGAACCTCAGTCAGGGTTCCAACTTAACAGCTCCCTAAAATAATCTTTTGCTAACTAAGGCAATCACATTTAATTAAGAAATTGGAAACTGGTAATGCTGCGGATAATGTTCCACCATTTTAAATAGTGGTGGCCCAATAACATCACACATCTCAACTTCTATGTGGTAGCAACTGTTATAATTTGTCTTCATTATAAATTTTTTGCACTTTTTCCTGAACTGTTTTTCTAAATCTTTATACCCTACTATAGGTTTTCTGGGTCACAGAATCCATTTCTATCATTATTTTCTATGTAGGATTCTTTTTTAGGATGGTTATAAATATGGCATGTTCTAATGCCTTTTTGCTGCTATTTTGAGTGGTGGTTGCCACAATGTAGCTATGTAATATCACCCGGAGCTGTGCTGTGATAACTTGCAACGGGATAAAAGGTCAGTGTTGAGCATTCCCTAGTCATTCGAGTTTGCAGATAAATCAAAGAAATTAATGTTTAGGTAATTTATTTCAGCTCTAAGACTTTTGGCAGTAGACTTTGATTTTTGGGGTACCATTTTGATTTTGACAAAAGATCACTTGACCTTTTGTTAATGACTTATTTCTGGCAAGTTTTCTTGGTCACCTCTATTCCTCTTTTGGTGTTTTTCATAATAGCAACCATTGCTAACAATAGCCATTAAAAAATGCACAAAGTGGTGGCAACTGCAATGACTGCACAAAGTATAAATTAATTACAGTAAAAAATTAACCACAGCCTCACAATGAAGATAACATTACTAAATACTGTATATACGGAACGAGGTTCTGCACCTTGAAAACCCCCCAGATCATAATAGTCTTTAACCATTAATTAATTTTTAATGTCCTGTCGCCTTCTAATGTTATTTTAAATGACGAATTTGAAATGCTGTACAAATTCAGAACCTCTCAACCTGGAATGGCCTAATAATAAATTATCTTAACCAGAATTAGTCAAACACAGTTACATCATGAATTAGTGTTTGATACAGTAAATTAAATAGAGAACAAAATAGAAAAAAACAACAAAATAAAGAGAGTGTATTAGTTAAATTGCCTTTCCTATACGCCCCTTTAATCATTGACATAAAAAATAGTGTCTGACAAACTGGAACTTGAACAGTCAATGACACAGCATGGAGTACAGTCAGTCCTGGCAGAAGAGACAAATTATTACAAATTTTACTAAAGAAATGACACAGCTATTTTTCTACTGGCTAAATCCTGTATTCTTCAGTTTAGTGTTTGTTCTTGGCAATTGCTCAGCCAATTTTTCTGCAACATTGAATAGTTGTGGGCTTCAACTACTTATTGAATTGCTTTAATTATGAGGAATATTAGACATGAGACAATCATTCTATTCAAGCTGCCCAGTAGTGAGGTAGAACTGTCTCCGGGCTGCAATATGATTCCATAATTTTTCCATAAAATATGCTGCTCTCCATTTTTATTCATTTCACATGAGACAGAAGGAAAAAATGTCAGAAAAGAAATACCATTCAGCAACTGTGAGTGAGATAAACCCACACTCCAGCAATTAGCTTTTACTGGTACTTCAGCATTTCCTGTATGTCACTGCTTCTCGATACTTTAACGTTTAACTCGTTCCTTTGCTGACTGCAGACTCTCACTTGGCTTTATATCAGTGAATATATGTGCCTGAGGGTGCTCTGCAAAGTATTGCCACCCCATCTGGTGTTGATTCTGGCCTTGTACTTCATGCTGCTACAATAGTGTCTGGCCCTGCCATGAACCTGAACTGCATTTAGTGGGTTTGAAAATGTATGGATGTATATTCTGTCTGCAGATGTGTTAAGTAATGTAAGTAACTAGTTAACAATAACACTATGAAAAGTGGTCTGGCCACACTACCTACTCACTATGCTACAAAGGGAACACTGGTTTCCATCTGTATCCTAAAAAATATATATGCCAGTACTCAGTGGCAGGACCTGTCTCTTGTGACAAATGAAAACTTCATTGCTGCATGATCTGCTGTGCTGGCGACAATGGCTTGCTTGGGAGTAGAAGGAAGGGTAACTTGGTTTCAATGCATTGCTCAAAAGACTACTTGTACACTACTTTTTCACATGGCAGGGACAGTTACAATGAGATATTGTTCCAGGAATCCTTTCTGTGTCAATTTAAAGGAGTCTGTAGGACCATATAGATCCATTATTGAAATATGCCACTCTAATAGATAGGGCATGAGCCGTAAGGCAAAGCTCTCAATTTACCAGTCGATCTACACTCCTACCCTCACCTATGGTCATGAGCTATGGGTAGTGACCGAAAGAACGAGATCGCGAATACAAGCGGCTGAAATTATTTTCCTCCGCAGGGTGTCTGGGCTCTCCCTTAAAGATAGGGTGAGAAGTTCAGTCATCCGGGAGGGGCTCAGAGTAGAGCTGCTTCTCCTCCGCATCAAGAGGAGTCAGATGAGGTGGCTCAGGCATCTGATCAGGATGCCTCCTGGACCCCTCCCTGGTGAGGTGTTCCTGGCACATCCAACCGGGAGGAGGCCCCGGGGAAGACCCAGGACACGCTGGAGGGACTATGTCTCCCGGCTGGCCTGGGAACGCCTCGGGATTCTCCCGGAAGAGCTAGAAGAAGTTGCCGGGGAGAGGGAAGTCTGGGCATCTCTGCTCAAGCTGCTGCCCCCGCGACCCGACTTCGGATAAGCGGAAGAGGATGGATGGATGGATGGATGGATGGATGGATGGATGGATGGATGTCTTCTGTCCAAGTTCCACACAGATAACAGAACTAACAAAGGGAAGCAAAATGTGCATGCAAACTACTACATTTACAGCTGCCAAAACAAGACAGGGCTCCTTATCATTCACGGGGCTACTTTTTCTTGCACCAAATTAAAAACAAGCATGAATATGAGACTCATTTGTATTAAGTGGGTATAATTTTGCCATATGTTTTGAAATGATATTCTATTTAAACTGATTCAGTGAGAGTGACCGTGGATGTGTGCATGAGTGGGCTCCATCTTGGTGTACCCCCTGCCCAGGGTTGGTTCATGTCTTGCATCTGATGCTGCTGGGAAGGGCAAAGGCCCCTGTGACTTTGAACTGGGCAAAACAAGTATAGAAAATGGACAGATGGTTGAATGGATGATATTCTGTTCAAAACAATAAGGTGTTATCTGCATACCCATTTTCTTATCCTGATCTATGTAAATAATTTATTCTATATTTCTATTGATTAGTAACACTAGGTCTCAGTTCTGACTAAGAAAGGCATTATATAAAATTTAATTTGATCCATTAGGATGCAGGCCTCCTTGTGGTGTGGCAGGTTGTTTTGCTGTCTTTCAACCCTGTGTGTCCTGAGTTAACCTGTGTAGTTTTATGTCATCCTGCTGCAAATGTAGATTTCTTTGCAGTCATGTCAGGTCATTTACCAAATGTAAAACCTCCATCCATCCATTCCATCCATTATCCAACCCGCTATATCATAACTACAGGGTCACGGGGTTCTGCCGGAGCCAATCCCAGCCAACACAGGGCGCAAGGCAGGAAACAAACCCTGGGCAGGACACCAGCCCACCTCGGGGCACACACACACACACACACACACACACACACACACACACGCACACACACCAAACACACACTAGGGACAATTTAGGATCGTCAATGCACCTAACCTGCATGTCTTTGGACTGTGGGAGGAAACCGAAGCACCCGGAGGAAATCCACGCAGACGTAGAACATGCAAACTCCACGCAGGGAGGACCCAGGAAGTGAACCCAGGTCTCCTAACTGCGAGGCAAAATGTAAAACCTCCCAAGCTTCATGTAAATATGGCTCAGTTTGAGTTTGGATGCATTCAAGTCAAGTGTCAGCTGCTGCCAAAACAACTTTCAGAGCATCTGTATATACTTGAGAAGGACTCAACCATTTAAAATTAAATTTGCTATGCATATCCATCTCGGTCCTGTGATGCCCTGGTTGCCCTCAGATGGCATAGTCCTCCTTCAACCCAAGACATTGATATTCTTGTACCCTGATGAACTGGGCAATGAAAACACAAACCACAGCAAGAATAGGTGCAAAGTGTGCAGTGCTTTTATTGTGCTCAAACAATAAAAAAGTGCAGTGCAGTCATCCATTGATAAATAATTCTCAATAATTAATCAAATTAAATAAAATCAGAGCTCATGGAGGTTAAATGCATAATGCACCAATTCCACTCTGCGAGAGGAGATGTTCTCTGACAAGCAAATTCAACACTTTTATTCTGGTCATGTCCCGGCTGCCATCCCTCAGCATCTGCAGGGACCCCACAAGCCCTGCTCCCTTCACCCACTGCCATCCCTTGGTGTTCTGTGGGACCTTCAAGAACATTTGGATGCTCCTGCTGAGCACTCTGCCCTGTGAGCACAGTCTTCTTGCTGCACCTGGGGCACCATCCCTGACAGCTTGCCTCCTCACTACAGCGCTGAATCTTCCATGATCCTGACTCTTCATCTTTTCTTTTCCTTCTTTCACTCTTTTCGTGGGGGCAGTGACCTAATTATGATCCATAGGGTGCCGATGTGGGACAGTTGAGCGAATCAAACAATCAGCTCACTTCTATATCGAATATCGCATGCCCAGAGAGCCTGAGCCACACCGTTTTTGTTTAAAAACTCATGCACAGCCACAGACCCCTAACACACATCACCACAGGTCCCTGTCACAGTACAGACTGCTTTGTTCTTCCCCCAGTCTACTAGTGGTGGGGATGTGTGGGGCTGGCTTCTTTGAGAAATGTTGCTACAAAACGCGTTATTCTTACATTATCAGTCCCAAATCAAGGATGTATAAAAATAGATTGTCACAAAAGGGATACATTAAACGTAGACCCACTTAAAAGCAGTATAGGCATTACCTCGGAACTGGCCATGGATAAGAACAGACAAGAAAAGTTAAACTTTTTCATAAAGGGTACACCCTATTGGATCTAGCCATTCATGTTCTGTGGAATGCTGTCAGTATGTTTTTCTACTTCTATTTCCTTTTTTTACTCATTTTCAAATAATGTGCCTTCTACAAAGAAAACCAATTTAAATCCAAGATCTGCTGATGCCAGAAGAAAGTGTCTGATGCGAGATTCTGAAAGCCAAGAACAGAGAAACAACTGTTTCAGACCGTACATTGAAAGTTACATCTCTTTGCAGCTACATAATAGAGTGTGAAATATTGAAAGATATTGGAATAGGTCAAATTATTTTCATTCCGAGAAAACTACTGATTCCAAATAATTTTCCATTCTCTTTTAAATGTCTGTAATTTGCTTTTGGTGTCTATTTTGCTATGACCATAAACAAGTTACAAGGTGAAATACTGAAAATTGCAGGTATTGATTTAAGAAAAAGGTCGTTTCTTTCATTTACAGCTTTATGTTGCTCGCTCACAAGTGACATCAAACAGGTATTTGCTTATATACACTAAATGAGATACAACAACAAATATTGTTTATAAAGAAGCAATCACTTGACACTTCACCTCAGATGATTTTTATATACAATAAATAATAGTGTATATATTTTTAATTTTACTGTAATATTTCTGAAAGTATAATATTGATGTGCATTATATAGTGGAATAAATATTTATTTGTTGTTCAACAAGTTTGAAGTAGTAATCTACCTGTCACAGATTGGAAACTCAGCTAGTTTATAGTGCTCAGAGAGTTGTAGAAGTCTGTTTACAGCTTTTGCAGGCTTTTGAAATGAATGTGTTAATTAACACTGAGGAAGACCAAATTTCGAGCAAAGGTTCAGAATACCTCCAAAGAGAGTGACAGAAAATTATGATAACTGGTAAATTGGATTATGGTTTATTTATTTATATAGCACATTTAAAACAACTGAAAGCTGACCAACAGTGCTTTACTTAGTATAAAAGCTAATAATAAGAAATAAAAAAAAGATAAAGAATTATAATATATATCGTGAACCACCATGGGGCACCAGAGAGCCCCAAACCCCAGACACAACTTCTCAGACACAAGTCTCATTCAAATAAAACTGATTTATTTGTACAGTTATCCTCCACAAAGGTTCAAAAGCATAATCGCCACAATTCTCCTTGGTTTCTTTCTTCTACTCAACACCTCCCAGGTGAACTTTGTCTACTTTCGCCCGACTCTGACTCGCCTGGATGACGTTGGCAAGTCCTTTTATATTGGCCAACCCGAAAGTGCTTTTGCTCTTCCAGCCATGTGGCCTGCAAGGCGAAAACCCCATGCCATGTGGCCCCTCCATTTTCCCAGCACCCCTTGGTGGCATCCACAGTACCCAACAGGGCTGAGACAAAGAACTCCAAGTCCCATGGTGCCCTGAGGGAATCTGGGGCACTGCTGCAAACCAGGGGAGCTGCCATCTAGTGTTCTGGGGGAGGCAATTTACCGGATCCATTGTTTTCCCCAGTCCTTCCATTTTACAGGGTCTACCGGCTGGGTATTGTTCCTGGATCTAAACCAGCCAGGACGCCTATGTATTCATCCAGGCATTGGCATCCTTTGCCTATATTCTGGAGGAAAGAGTGGCATATGGCTGGCCTCCTGTCCGGTTAAGGGACCGCCCTCCCATGTGTATCATCCATCACAATATATATATATACATATACAGTGGAACCTCGATTCATGACCATAATTCATTCCAAAACTCTGGTCATAAACCGATTTGGTCGTGAACCGAAGCAATTTCCCCCATAGGATTGTATGTAAATACAATTAATCCGTTCCAGACCATACGAACTGTATGTAAATATATATTTTTTTTAAGTTTTAAAGCACAAATATAGTTAATTAAACCATAGAATGTACAGCGTAACAGTAAACTAAATGTAAAAACATTGAATAACACTGAGAAAACCTTGAACAACAGAGAAAACTAACACTGCAATAGTTCGCACTATAGCTCTACCAACCACTGGCTAAAAACACTTTTTTTTTTAATGAGTTTTAAGCACAGGGAAAAAAATGAACATTTGAAAAAATCCGTAATTTAATAAACCACCAAGAAAAGTAACATTGCAACAATGCACACTACGAACCAATCGCTGTAAACAGAAGTGAAAACAAAATCAAGCCCAGTGCATTCTTTAACTGCCTTCCTACTTGCGTCCAGCCCCCTCTCTCTCGCGCTGCCTGTGTGTGTGCATGCGTCTGTCACTCTCTCACACTGCCTGCGTATGTGCACGTGTCTCTTTCTCGCACTGCCTGTGTGTGTGTGCCTGTCTCTCTCTCTCTCTCTCGCTGCCTGTGTGTGCGTGTGTGCCGCACTCTCTCGCTCTCTCTCTTGCTCGCTGCACAGGAAATGCACAGGGAGAGACTGAACATGTACAAACCGAAAGGGAACTGGCTTGTTCATATACCGAGTGTATGGTCTTGAACCGAGGCAAAAGTTTGGCGAACTTTTTGGTCGTAAACCGATTTGTACGTGTACTGAGACGTTCGTGAACCGAGGTTCATTTAATTAAAATTATATATATAAATTAAAAAATGTATACATACATAAACACACATTCACCAACAGAAAATCATAAATAATATATACATGCACAAGAATAAAATGAACACAGTATAAACAATATAAATAGAAAGATTTAAACACTCAAACTCTTAAGCTAAAAAGCAAGTGAATAAAAGTGCTTTTTTATTAAAAACCTAAAACTATAAATTGTTGGAGCCAGCCTCATTACTAGGTGTAAACCATTCCACAGTTTAGTACCAGCCACCGCAAAAGGCACGATTGCCCCTCTGCTTCAACCGTGCATGTGGAACAGTAAGCAATACCTGATTTGAGGACCTCAGCTACCTGGCTGACGAATATGAATCAAGAAAATCAGTTGACCAATGTAAAGCTACTAACATAAACACTAGAATCATGCATGTATATATATAGATAGATAGATAGATAGATAGATAGATAGATAGATAGATAGATAGATAGATAGATAGATAGATAGATAGATAGATAGATAGATAGATAGATAGATAGATAGATACTTTATTAATCCCAATGGGAAATTCACATTCTTCAGCAGCAGCATACTGATACAATAATTAATATTAAATTAAAGAATGATAATAATACAGGTGAAAAAAAAAACAGACAATAACTATGTATAATGTTAAATATTAACGTTTACCCCCCCTGGTGGAATTAAAGAGTCGCATAGTATGCATATATATTATAATTCTTTAGATGCATCCGGCGCCGCCGTGAGTGGCAGCCTTTTCAGCAGCTCCGTGTATGACTGTATATGTATGTGTACTTTTCTACTTTTATTTTTCTATTTTTATTTTTATTTATTGATCACTCCTACCACTTTATTTTATGTGGATTCCTTCCCTGGACACACTTACTTTTACAACGTGGGCATGGATTTTAACACGCCGAGACTCGCCTATTCAAGTACTCAACTTCGGGCGCTGAGAACAAATGCCAGTGCCGGTGTGGTTCCATATTTACCCGGACGAGGTAAGAAGGCGGTATCGTGGCAGCAGAGCCGGCACTAAGCTAAAAAAGAAGCGGCTTGCGAGAAAGTGGCGTTTCAAGCCTTCGGTGCCTTCTGTGATTCTGGGGAATGTAAACTCAATCTCAAATAAGATCGACAAACTGGCTGCGCTGGTGAAAAATGTAAGGACCTACAGAGAATGCAGTTTGTTGTGTTTCTGCGAAACGTGGCTAAATAACACCATCCCAGATGCCAACGTGGAGCTACCCGGGTTTAGCACAGTTAGAGCGGACAGAGATGCAAGTACCTGTGGTAAGCACAAAGGAGGAGGACTCGCTCTCTATGTTAATACACGGTGGTGTCACTCTGGACATGTTAACGTCAAAATCTCCACTTGCTGCAGGGATATCGAACTTTTACGTCCCTATTACTTGCCCAGAGAGTTTGGACATGTCATTGTTGTTATTGTATACATTCCTCCTCGGGCAGACGTGGAGTCAGCGAGTGACATCATCCATTCCGCTGTTGCTAAGTTACAAACGCAGCACCCTGAGGCGCTTGTGCTAATCGCTGGAGACTTTAACCATGTGACGCTGGACAAAACATTACCTGCATTCTCCCAGTATGTGGACTGTAACACCTGGGGAAATAAGACTATTGATTTACTTTATGCAAATGTTAAAGACGCATACAGCGCCACCCCGCTGCCTGCGCTTGGGAAAGGAGATCATAACCTGGTTCTGCTTCAGCCTCACTATAAACCAAAAGTTAGAGTCCTACCTGTAACCACACGATCATTCAGGAAGTGGACCCCGTAGGCTGAGAATACTCTGAGAGAACTTTTTGGAACTACAGACTGGGATATCCTGCAAGGATCTCATAATGAGAACATTGAGGAAGTTGTTGACTGCACTACTGATTACATCAACTTCTGTATGGACATTGTAGTTCCAGTAAGAACAGTACGCTGCTATGCTAACAACAAGCCATGGATTACAAGTGACATCAAGGGCCTTTTGAATCAGAAGAAAAGGGCTTTTAAAGACGGTGATCAGCATGAGCTCAAGCGCGTGCAGAAGGAACTCCGAGTCCAACTCAGGGCGGCGAAGGAGCAGTACAGGAGAAAACTGGAGCAGAAGTTGCAGAATAACAGCATGAAGGAAGTGTGGGATGGAATGAAGATCATCACTGGCTGCAGCTCGAAGCGGGGTACCACCATTGAGAGAGACGTGAAGAGAGCAAACCAAATGAACAACTTTTTTAACAGGTTTGACCACCCTAACCCACTCTCACTCTCACCTCGGAGTACTGCACCCTCCACACATCCTTCTGCTGATACCAGCATAGGAAAAACATCCCCACCCATAATTACAACAGCGCAAGTGAGCAGAGAGCTGAGGAGACTTCGTGCCAGCAAAGCAGCGGGTCCAGAGGGAGTATCGCCACGACTGCTGAAGGTCTGTGCATCGGAGCTGGGGGGTCCTCTACAGCGCATCTTCAACCTGAGCCTGGAACAGGGGAGAGTCCCGAGGCTTTGGAAAACATCTTGTATCACCCCAGTCCCAAAGGTATCACGTCCTAGTAAGCTGAATGACTTTCGGCCTGTTGCTCTGACATCACATGTGATGAAGACCATGGAGAGGCTGCTGCTTCACCACCTTAGGCCACAGGTTCAACACGCCCTTGACCCTCTGCAGTTTGCATATTAGGAGAAGGTGGGAGCGGAAGATGCCATCATCTATATGCTACACCGATCCCTCTCTCACTTGGACAGAGGCAGTGGTGCTGTAAGAATTATGTTTCTAGACTTCTCTAGCGCCTTCAACACAATCCAACCTCTGCTCCTTAGGGACAAGCTGACAGAGATGGGATTAGATTCATACCTAGTGGCATGGATCGTGGACTATCTTAAAGACAGACCTCAGTATGTGCGTCTTGGGAACTGCACGTCTGACATTGTGGTCAGCAACACAGGAGCGCCACAAGGGACTGTACTTTCTCCGGTCCTGTTCAGCCTATATACATCGGACTTCCAATACAACTCGGAGTCCTGCCATGTGCAAAAGTTCGCTGATGACACTGCTATCGTGGGCTGTATCAGGAATGGGCTGGAGGAGGAGTATAGGGACCTCATCAAGGACTTTGTTAAATGGTCCGACTCAAACCACCTACACCTGAACACCAGCAAAACCAAGGAGCTGGTGGTGGATTTTAGGAGGCCCAGACCCCTCATGGACCCTGTGATCATCAAAGGTGACTGTGTGCAGATGGTGCAGACCTATAAATATCTGGGAGTGCAGCTGGATGATAAATTAGACTGGACTGCCAATACTGATGCGCTGTGCAAGAAAGGACAAAGCCGGTTATACTTCCTTAGAAGGCTGGCTTCCTTCAACATCTGCAATAAGATGCTGCAGATGTTCTATCAAACAGTTGTGGCGAGCGCCCTCTTCTACGCAGTGGTGTGCTGGGGAGGCAGCATTAAGAGGAAAGACGCCTCACGCCTGGACAAACTGGTGAGGAAGGCAGGCTCTATTGTTGGCATGGAGCTGGACAGTTTAACATCTGTTGCAGAGCGAAGGGCGCTCAGCAGGCTCCTATCAATTATGGAGAATCCACTGCATCCACTAAATAGTGTCATCTCCAAACAGAAGAGCAGCTTCAGCGACAGACTGCTGTCACTGTCCTGCTCCACAGACAGATTGAGGAGATCGTTCCTCCCCCAAACTATGCGACTCTTTAATTCCACCAGGGGGGGTAAACGTTAATATTTAACATTATACATAGTTATTGTCTGTTTTTTTCACCTGTATTATTATCATTCTTTAATTTAATATTATTTATTGTATCAGTATGCTGCTGCTGAAGAATGTGAATTTCCCATTGGGATTAATAAAGTATCTATCTATCTATCTATCTATCTAGAATCTTAAAATTCACCCTGTAACTAACAGGGAGACAATGAAGAGCGCCCAACAATGGAGCAATGTGATTGCTTTTTTTTACTGTTGGTCAAAACTCTATCAGATGCATTCTGCACCAGCTGCAGGTGAGACAGTATCGTTCAGGATACCCTGACATACAGGGCATTACAATAATCCAGATGAGACATGACAAAAGTATGAATGGGCATGAGATTAAATATTTTATTAGCTTTGTCTAGGTAAAAACAGCAATTGTGTTACATGATAAATGTTAACGTGTTTAGATTTTCTAACGGATATTCAAGATATGTAGTATAGACAATAAGCAACATGAATGACTGTGCCCAGCAGTAGACTGGCATTCCATTTAGGTTTGGCTCCTGTACAAGCTTTCTGTCAATTTTAAATTGGCAACTTGGCCCCAGCTAGGGATCTAGCACTGCCATCCATCAGCCTGGAGCTCTTGTGGCTTCTTGACAGCACCTGCTGCCCTCTAACATCCTGGAAGAACCTTCCCAGACTTATTCTGGGGGTTATTCTTCCTTTTTTATGTTATCCTATCCTGTTGCACTCTCATCAAACATGTTAGGGTCTTTTTTTTTATAGTAGCGCCTGCTGTGGCCAATAAGAACATCTTTCCATCAAAAACAGCATATCACGCAGTGCTTTATTTATTTTATTTCATGGTTTTGGCAGAGGTATGAACATAAACACTGACATCAGAATTATAAGACAGGCAAGGGACAATTTTATCAGATGAACTTGAAAGAGTTTTTCCTTTATTTTTTACGTAAAGGCAGTACATTTTCCTATTGACACAAAGACCACACCATGACAGGAACATATCACTGGAAACAAAAATCAACATGATTTCCATCAATAGAGTGAAAAAAAATCAACAAATTTAAAAGTTTAAATAAACTTCAAGGAAACAGAACATGGAAAAATTGATCAAAAGGAACAAAAAGAAAATTTATCATGCAAAGAATCCCGACACCTGCCTTTCCACTCTGGAATACCTGGAAAAAACCTACAGAATGCTTTTCAAAGACCAAAGATGTGTTGGCTAAGACAGCTGAGAACCAAAATCTAAGCATCCACCAAATGGCATCATTATACAAATCTTCCATGATTGCCGTTTAAAAAATTTCTTGGGATTCTACAACCTGACACCAAGCACAATAACTGAGCAATGAGAGGTGAAGTAGCCTTGTACTAGCAAATTAAAGAAGTTGCTCTAATTTAATGAAAGTACCAAGGAGATTTGAAAGGTGATGGCAAAGCAGAGGATGGGATTAACATAAAGGAGAGAAACAGAATCAAGCCCACTACATTATAAAATGCATGACAAGCATAAAGGTCTTTAAAGCTCCAGTATAAGATGGCAGTGAGGGAAGACTGAGAGTCGTTATCAGAACTGTGGTGTACCACATCATTATAGCAAAAACCTTCAGACCAGATATTGTAAAGATGTCTGAGTTCTTTAGGCAGGAAGCTTTGGTTCAGCTGACTGTGCCTTGGGAAGAATGGATGGAGCAACCAAAGAGAGGAAGACAACTAAGGTTGTAATGCATAGTGTGTACCCATTAAAGTAGGCTGCAGAAAGTGTGCACCCTCGCTCCCTCTTCAAGGAATATAACCTACTGGGTATATGAGAAACATAAGAGAAAGGTCATTAGAATCATCATAAAGGTTACCAAAATGGCATATAGTTGGTCGAGGATGAAGAGGAACAAGTGGTGGGTGGTGGACTGGTAATGCTACTTGGACACAGGGTGGAGTTTGATCAGCCCTGGATGGGTCATCTGGGTAAGGGTGTCTGATGTTGAATGACTCATAATATCTAATGACACCGAGGTGTCATCAATGATGATGTGTAAAAGTGCATGATAAGAGTATGTATAATAATAATAAGCGATGAAGAAAATGATTTGCACAAACTGCTCAGCTTGACCAAAAATTTGTGAAATAAATTGTTTTGCTTCCAGTGATATTAGTGCAATTTTCAAATGAAGAAAGATGTTTATTTGCTGTTTGGAAGCATTTTGTGCATTAACTCTGCATGCGTTTGCCTGTCATTTAGTAGCTGAATAAAGATCTCTAGTGAGCAAAAAAAAAATAAAAAATCACCAGAAGTGTGCACGTCTTCAAATAGGAGAATGTGGCTGCTAGTTAAACAGGGAAGGGATCATGGCAGCAGAGACCTCCTATGTTCTGAGTTTTACTGTTGAGAACTTCCAGTAATGTGCATGATGTTTTACAAAATGTACTACTGCACTGCTCTGCATTGATATCAACAAGAGGCATAAACAGAATTGATTTTATCAGTGTGGTACAGATTATCCACTATATGAAGCTGCGGAAAAGAACACAGTTAAACACGAGAGTGTGAATGAGACCTCAGGTAACAATATTGCTTGGTTTCCATCCAAAAATTTTTTTTTTTTATGTTAAATATCTCTTTAGTGAGTTTCACTTTTACCAACTACAAAGTCGTATGCAAACCTAATTTTTGTAATTGTTTTGCTAAACTGTATGTGAATTGACACTTGCCTGTTTTGCTAATCACTAATTATAATTACAATTGTTAATGTCTTGAAAATGTACAATAACTCTGAAGAATGCTGCCCAACTTTATGTATCTCACTCCATGCACCTATGTTTACAATCTTCTCAAGTAGGTCTTCCATTTCAAAGCATGTGCCATTCTTGTACAATATTCCCTTCACTTTTTTATAACTCTCCAGAACTCATTCATTCCCTGTTTTTTTGTGAGGTTTTTTCCATCTCCATATAGAAAATTAAACTGAATATATCATATTTGGAAATTATATTCACATCTTCCATTTCTGGTTCTACTTAATTCAATCCATCTTTGCAACCTAGGCTCATTACTCTGCATATCTTTGCTGTCCCACATTTGTTTTTATGCATATACTGTATTGTACACTCATACCTCTCAAAGTCTGGCTATAATGTTCTCATTTCTATGGCAGTAAATCTGGGTGTGATTGTTGAGGAATAATAATGGATGGATGCTAATAATGCTTCAATATTAAAGCAATATAATTTTTGTTATTATACAATTTGATGATTATGTTTCATGATGTTCCTCACTGCAGTCCCCTTTACACTGAATATCCCGTGCCAAAGTTTCATCCCTGCCTCAAAGCAACACATCTGAAAGACCATTAAGCTCATTGGTCACAGCATTCTACTGTAAATATCCTCTGTTAACGCTAAATGAGTTCCATTCACTGGTGTTTTAGGTCCTGGAAACAAGAAGAAAACAGAAAGGAGCCAAGTTGGAAAGGTCATCAGAGCTCTTCAGCACAGTCATTTGTTTTACTCCCATAATTGCTTCCCCAGAGGGTTGGGTGTGCAAGAGCATTGTCATGAAAAATACTCTTATTAAGCACAAAAATCTAGCTTCTCATATATTCCGTAACTTCCCACTGACATGCTTGGTTTGTTTATGGAACAAAACTGCAAAAGTTGAATACTTCTGCAAATTTCTTTCTTGGCTACAAAATGTAAACCAACTGATATATCAGAGTGTGAATAGAAAAGATTTGGAACATGTCCAAGTGCCAGTTTGAGGCAAATCCTGTTCAGTTCTTCCTGAAATAAAATATTCAGTTAAACCAGTCTTTAAAATATGAATAATAGAATAACTTAACATTCTTTAGGTTCAAGGCAGGCACCATTCCTGGATGGGGCACCAGTCCATCACTCTTTAAAATAATGTAAAGCCATTAATTCAGCCTATTTCCTGCCGGTGCTCCATTGCTTCAAGAACGACACCTATCAATATCTGTATACTAAGATCACATAAATCCCCTAGCCGAAATTACTAAAACACCCCTAACAACACTGCCCTACCCACCACAGTAATCTTCCCAAAAATATCCAGGAGGACCACAGAACTGTAAGTGATAGCAATAGCAGAGCTTTCACTTTGGTTTTATGTTTAGCTATGAATTATGCTGGCCCTACTCTTTCACTCTTTTATATATCTTTTTAGAATTATTTAATGGTCATTAAACGTTTTATCCCTCACGTGTTTGGGCTTTGTCATCTGTTGAATATTTCTTGAATGGATCTGACATACTGTATTATCCTGAAAATGCCATGTCATTGGCACTCTTAAACAGTCTGCTGATGAATTCTCTTCCCCTAATTTTCTTACCTTATGCTCTCATTCTTCTGGCACATACAATCCTGGAAACCAGTTTAGGTGTTTCGGAATAATTACTTTAACTCTTCTCTTACAATCATTTATATTTACATAAAAGTGTACACTACCACCTAAGCCAACTCCATCTCAGCTTTCAAACTGGATTTCTGAAAAATGAGATGCAGTCAACAATGAAATACATGAGGAAGCATTGTGTTTGAATCTCATGTTTCAAGATATGCAAACAGATGCTGCCTAGACAATCTATTAGCAAATGGCTAACAGAATTGTTGTAAATTCCAAACAGTTATGTTTGAATTTTGAGCTAACATGCACCGCAAAAATGTGCTCTTCTTTCTCAACTTGACTTGTGCAGAAACATTTGAAAAAAAACAAAAACAATGATTTCTGTCACATCAGTTGTCTCACCATGAACAGTGACAGACTACAATGTGAAGTAAAGTCATTCTGCTCCCAGATGATAAGAACTTGATACTGTACTTGTTCAAATACCAAAGGCTTGCCTGCTCCTGAATAATGAAACCAAGGTTAATGCTTTGACCAAGAATGGACTTGAAATATTCTATAACCTTAGAATGGGGCCCAGTGCTTTATAAGTATTGTATATTTATGTACTATATACTGTATGCATATATGCCAAAAGATTATATAAAAACTATAGTTCAGGGAGGGAAAACAAGGGGTGAATTAACTGGTTGAAACCAAAACCCTAATAAACCCTACTACCTCTCTCAGCCTTTGAATAAGGATGTTCAGTTTTTTAACAGCACAGTGCCCACTACTAAAAATATGTGTCAAATGCATTAAATGTCTCTTCCTACTCATTTCTCAAACTCTCATACCTTCCACTTCTCTACTGCCCTGGCAACACTACCTCTCTACCAGATTGTGGCTTTGCCCACCTCACCTACCAACTATATGTTCTCTGGCCAAGGAGCTGCTTTATAGTCCAGGATGATGCTATTGCTGGGGCAATGCATGTATCCAGTTTTACATCAGGAGTGACCCCAGTAGGTTTGGCCCCCTTCTGCCAAGAGCTCCATCTGGTGGTCCCAAGACTAATTGCACTCCTAAGCCCTTTCAGCACATTTAAAGAATCAACCATGCTTGGTGTCAAACATGTTTTTTTTCCTCTAAACTCTGCAGCAAAACCCTACCTTTTTCATACAGAGACCCTCAGCTGTCATACATTACTTTGGGTAAACTCTTCCAGCATCCTGCTTATCTCTCAGAACATTCCAGGTACTTTAGCGTCCAAGCAATAATTAATTCTGGGGCACACCCAATATTCCTGGAGCACATAACCTTCTGATGGCTGCCTAGCCATGTTTTGGGTCTCCCCTCACCTAAGAGTTTAAGAGCCTTCTAATGACTGTCAATGCTGATACAATCAATTCTGTTGGTTCAGTTAAATTATGGACCTTGATAGGTCTCTTGATTATTTTCTCATCCTTTTAATTCTGGCATCACCTCATTGAACCAGCAGTGTGTCATAATATATTCTGCATATTGTCCAGTTTGATAAAAGGATAGGTGTCTGTGTGTCCATCAAACTCCTATATCTCTGTCATTTCAAAAGATGGCACATCACATTTTTTTGTAATAAAATGCATTGCATTTGCCATTCCAAAAGATGGAGCATTATAAACATTAACACTGTTTTAATTAATCCCATTCCCAATGTCATATAACAGAGACATATGAATTGTGTGGTGTACTGCAAACATTAACACTGAGTGCTACGTTGATTACTTAGATTTCAGCACAGCTAATCACATATAAAGGGAAAAGCCTGTTGCTTCTAGGACTGTCTGAATAGGTGTAAGGGTTAAGGAGCTGAGAATGGAACAGCCAACTAATGATTCCCTAGTTCCACCTCTAGCCAAAAAGACCTCTACAAACATAATCTTAGTCCCACCTCTATACCTGCCATCATTTGAGGAACATGTTACCAGCCTTTAGCATTACTAAACCTGCAATGGAGCCTGAGAACACATGTGTGTTTGCAGAACTCTATCACTATTTTTTTCAGGGGTAAAAGAACCTTTATTTTTCAAGGTCAACAATTAAACCAGATAGCCTATGGCACTCAAACTTTTCCAAACATTGCTTTGTTTTTTCTTCAGGTCTAGACAATATACAGCATAGAAATAAGTAAAACTAGGGGACTTCGCCCCCTGCTTGGTTCGCTCACGAACCCCTTGGAATGTGCTACGCGATAGCTTCTTTGCAGTTCTGCCACTCGCGTATGAGGATGCGGATGTACAATTTACAGATTTTTATTTTCTTGGGAATTGTTACATATGCATCAACGCAACATATAACTGCCTGTGATTAAATTCTGTTTCTTTCCCTCTATTAAATAAAACAACTTTTTTGAATGTTTGGCTCTGAGATTTGTTATTTGTCTTTGAAAAAGCTATTCTAACCGAAAATTGTTAACGTTTTAATATGAATGGCATTTCCAAGATCTCCTTTGTTGTCTAATGTTATCTGCGGAAGATGTACTACGTTACCTTTCTTGGATACATCCTTCTTTCTACAGTAATTCGTGTGTTATAAGACCGGACATTGTTAACGGTTGTAGATATTCTTTAGGATATTGTAAGCTGTTGTTTTCATCTTCTGCACGATCACCACCAACTGTTTCAGCATAGTCTATTGTTACGCATTTAACCAATTTGCTGTTGTCGCAGGTAGCTGGGGGGGACGACCCGGCTGGGACGCCCCAGAGGACCGGAAGAGGGCTTACGCCTTCCCCCAGACCACGTGAGGGCGACCACCCTGGCGGCTATGGGGACCACAGGTACAGAGCATGGAAGGTCATCTCTGTAGGGGCCCGTGGTCACTGCCAGGGGGCGCCCAAATGCCTTAGGAGCCCTGGACCTCAGCACTTCCGCCACACCTGGAAGTGCTGGGGGGAAGAGGATCGGGGACACCCGGAGTGCTTCCGGGTACGCAGTTGGCACTTCCGCCACACTGGGGAGTGCCGGTGGAAGATCGTCGGGAAGCACCTGGAGCACATCCGGGTGATTATAAAAGGGGCCGCCTCCCATCATTCAGGACTGGAGTCGGGTGGAAGATGGACGAGGTCTGGGAGGAGGCAAAGAGGCGGCCTGAAGAAGAGAAGGCATTGTGTGTGTTAGCCAGGACTTTTGGGGACTTGTGAGCACTAATCGTAAATAATGGACAATGTAAATAAACGTGTCTGGGGTGAGTCAAACGTGTCTGCCTGTCTGTGTCCGGGTCATGTTCCACACTGTGTAACCGATCGACATTTTTGCCGTTAATTCATTTGACTTCCTCGTTTCTCAGTGCTAGGATTGCACGTGTACTCATTTTTTATGTTGATAACCCTTCGGGATGAAATTCTTCAATAAGATTTGGACATAATACTTTAATTGAGAATTTAAAGTGAGGAAAACGTTAAAATGTATAAGAGCTGAGAGTGCAGGAAGTGTGTCTGACAAAAGCATTCACATGAATTATAGTTGAGGTCTTGTTTGAAAATGTTTGAGAAGAGGGTGTCACTTGAAAAAATGTCAAGGCAAAAGTCTCATCTCGCAGGGTCTCTTCCAAAAAGTCTTGTCGCATCAAAGGATGTTTTTTATATTATAGAGACATGTATCTACAAATATACAAAAAAATGTATGTGAGCATCATTTTTCAACAATTTATCTATTTTAATTTATTAATAAAGTTATTCTGACAATCACACACCAAAATGTCAAAGGTACATTTGGTTTTGTCTGCTACAGTGGATGTAGACAAGTGACCTAATCATTCCCCATCTATAAAATGTGTTTGGTTTTTCTTGAATGTTTCAGTCCTTTCATAGACACTGTAATGGAAGCAACTGATATTTGCTTCTGATACGGTACAGCATTAGTCCACAAAAACCAGATAACAGCACACTGCTTTTCTATGGTGTATGGAAAAGACAGGGGCTAAATTAACAATGATAAAACATTTCAAGAATTAAGCCAGTTTGGACCTGTGATCCAGAAATCTGCACATCCATCCATCCATCCATTTTCCAACCCGCTGAATCTGAACACAGGGTCACGGGGGTCTGCTGGAGCCAATCCCAGCCAACACAGGGCACAAGGCAGGAACCAATCCTGGGCAGTGACACTTAAATCTTTTTCAAAAAGACCACCTAGCAGTCAACAAATCTGCCAACCAACCTGAACATTTCATTAAGAATGCCCTCCTGTTCATGAGCCAAGCCTTCACTATTACCAGTACACCTGGTAGATGAAGTACATTACAGAACATGAAAACTCCACAATAAAGCCCACAGGAAATAACTCAAAAATCAAATACTGAAGCAAACACCCACAATACTGAGGCATAGCCATTGAAGCTCATTTCAAACTGGAGCACTGCGGTGGCTTTCACCAGGCAGTGATATGATTAACAAGGGAAATGGCCAAGAGACAAGTCATTGATATGCAAGCCAGCACCACATTAATTCAATGCAATGTGCTTTTTTTGCAAATGTCAGGTAACACATGCCTCTTATTACCTCTGTATCGACAACAGCTAGCTGGAAACCTCAAGGCCTTATTTCCATGTTCACCAGTTCAAATGGCCCTTGGCTCCCCTAGATAGCTAATTAAATGAGCAAAATGCAGACACCACAGAAATGGTGATTGGTCTATCGGATTTATTATTGGATGTCCTTTTCATACAAATACTTAACCATGTAAAATCTATGCTGGATTTAAAAATAAGTTTATAGTTAACATAAGAATTTTAAAGGACCATTTTTTATCATGCAAAAATAAATAGTATTTCTAAAAGTTGGAACTAGTGGCTATGCATCCTTCTGGTTGCTAGGCAGCCAAATCAAACAGATAAGTCAAGAAAAATATCAGCATATGCAGTTTGTCTGCCGCAGATTTTGATCAAATAACTACATTTGTAATAAAGTTTGAATTCAAAGTAAACATGCATCTGTTTTAAGTTGATTCATTATTATTGTAGTAATCAAGATAACATTTGTTGCATCAGTTGCACATTTCTGCAAGGTCTTGGAAGTTTCAATGTGAACTTAAGAAATGAACGAGAGGCAGATGTCTCTGATTTGTCTTTGTTCTTCAGACGACATTTAAAGCCTGCTGCCACTCCCTAAAAGTTACATTTTTTTTAATGGGGATGTTCTCCACCATAAAACATGCACAATATGATTACTGGGCAACTGTGTTGTATTCATTTTGAGAAGCCCGTTGCATGCTTCCATTGACAACAATATGGCCCTTAGTCTCTCACCGATTAAACATAACAAAGGTCTTCACTACATTCTCGAAGAGTAAAAAAGCACAAAAAGTATCATAGCCATTAGATTTGAGAAGTGTGAGTCTTCACAACTGACCTATTGTCTGTTTAGTTAGTGTAGGAAAACTACTAGTTCTGCTGGGTCAATGTGGCACAATGTGCACAGAGAAGGCAAGAACAGAAAAAAAGAAGACAAACCCAGGCAGAAGGACATGCAGACATCACATTGCTCATTCACTTTGTATCAAATACTTTTGACATTTTTTTTGGTTACCATATGTTTATTGAAAACTAGTTAAATATAACTACACAATAACAATTATCCAAACAAAACAATATTTATGAGGAACAATAAAAAAAAAACCCTCTGATGTCCCTCACTGTATTCCTTCGAGCTATACCCTGTGATCAGAAGGGGGTGCAACTGAGTCCCAAACTCCAGAAACAATTACACCGCAGACAGTCACATATTAAAATAAAGGTTATTTATTTATAGAGTACCTTCAGTAAACAGACAAATCACAGTCCAATGTTTAATCACCACTATTGACTAAAATTTGCTTCCTCTCTTTCAACTCCTTCAGTGAGCTTCATCCCCTCTACTCCTGACTGTGACTCCCCTAACTGATGCAAGATGACTCATTTTATGTTGGACCCGGGAGTATTTCCGAATTCATGACATAGCATGACGTAAGCACTTCCAGCTCATGAGGAAGTTCCCCAAATCAGGGAGACCTTCTCCCGGTAGCACCCTCTGGTGGTATCCAGGGATCCTGACATGGTTGTTCTTCTGAACTACGGGTCCCATAAAACCCTGCGAGAGCCCAAACAAGGGGCCATACTAGAGTAGTATTGCCATCTCTCACCCTGGGGATACACTGTCCCTGATAACCAGTGTCTCCCTGTCCATCCATTATATGATTACTCTGACAGGAATAGGAACCAAAAACTGTCCCAGCTGGGTTGCACCTCCACTTATGTAGTCCTTCTTCATGGGCTCCAGGGTGGGTAACATTCCACTCTCCATCCCAGTCGGGATGCTAATCCATCTGTTCAAGCATTTACAACCCATACTGTATAAGGAACAAGGTGTCGGATCTGACTGAGAAGAAAATAAGAGACAACACCAGCCCAGGAGACTCTCCGTCCTATTGGGCACACATTCAGTTATACATCTGGATGAAGGGATATTTGATGTTGTACTATATCTGCCAATTGATGTCATTTGGCAATATTGGTCACAGATGGCCCATTAATCCCAGCAGCTGAGAGCTCTAACCAGAAAATATTGAGGAATGATGTCTTCCAAGCATTAACTGGCAGAGAATCTGGTGATTTCCAACAGGAAGCCAGGGCTGATTTGGCAGCATATAATTAAATGGGTAAGATCTAGTAATAAAACTACCTAAGGTGATAGAGGTATGTCCATAAAAAAATAGAAGATATATATGCAGCCAGTTTGGACCAAAGAGCAGCAATAGTGGGACATTCCCAAATCATATGGAGGAAGGTTCCATGATTCCTAATTTTGGCAGAAAGAAGAGATCTGAGGCTGTCCCAACAGAAATTCAGGTAAAGCCTGTGGACAAATTTGAATGGGATATTTTGAAGGTCTGAGTTCCTGGATGAATTGGCAATATTTCTGAAATTGGAGGACCGTAAAAGTGAAGAAGCTGTAGGGAGATCATTTTGCAAATTATCATATACTTTTATTGAATCTTGCTTAAAACAGTCCTTAAATAAAGTTTAAATATACCTACAAGTGCAACAAAGTTTTAATATGAATATTGGTTTAAGGTAACACACCAAAAACCTGTTAGTAAATACAGTATTCATAGTAGTAAGATTTTTTTTTTAAATCTAGAATTTGTAGCCCTTTTGTGTAATATAACATAGAGAACTACCTTCTGGTACTTATCAGTCTACACTTTCCAATTGCATGTTTTCTCTTTACTGGCCCAGTTATACAGTCTTGCTGGCTCATATTTTAATAGGTACAGGAAAGAAAGCTGGAGTGGGATTTAATAGCATTAATGGAAGATATTAAAGGAAAATAAAATCCTAAGTATTTTGGCATTCATGCAATCTGCCCACTGAATCTCACTTTAAACATATGGTGGAGCAGCCCATCCAAGCCATCTTTTTATTAGGCATCCAAGGATTTTATCTTTATCTAGTAACTCAAGGAAGGCTTTTCTTCAGCTTTCAGAGTATTTGGTTGTTGTTAAAAGCTCCCAAATGAAAAAAAAAATTAAACAAAGCAAAAGATTATGCTATTCAGACCCTTAAAAAAACATTTGAACTGGCAATGACTTCATCTTGCTCATGGAGAAAACCAAATGTGCATAAAAAAGGGAAGGAATGTTCATGAACATTTCATCTTTTAAAGGAGAAAAGAGATGTGTAAATTGGGATAAATATGGAAAATAACTTCTCAGATAAATAATAATGTAACTGGCCAGATTCAACGAAAATACTGTAGGCAATGGCCCACGTGATTTTTTTTGTGATAAAATTTTATTGAAACAAACAGTAAACTTTTCCAGCTTTTTTACTAAGACAAACACTTAGCTACTGCTTGGTGAAGCAAGAACACAAGAAGCTACAATAAAATAACAAAGTCCACACAACCTTGAAAGAAAAGTGCTGTTCACAGGAAAAAGATGCAAATAAAAAAGTAGATTAGATGGTGCTATGCAGAATACTCTCTAACTGGCTCTGAACTATTCACATAACACACTACCACTTCTGAATGCAGAAGCAATGGCCCAAGTGACATAATATTATCTACTTGATGTACAGAAGATCTTCTTCAGGTCATCAGATAAGGCCGTTTGTACACTAGCCTTTAGTGTCTGCTGGATTTGGCAGTGTGAACAAAATCTTAGCTACAATTAAAAAATGTAAAAAATTAAATGTGTGAAGGACATGTGGGTGTACAAAAGTGCAGATTTTTTTTAATTGCTTTGTTTTCTTGTATTCATTTTGGTCTTTTACCACTAAGATGCTTCTTCTTCCTCCTCTGTCCCAGAATGTGTGCCTCATGTTCTACAATTAATTATACATTAACCATTAGCACTCGGTGTGGATTTAGGTGTGTCAGAATATTGTAAGGAATGAAGCTTTGCAGGTGACAAGGAAAATAAACACAAAAATATATGAAATACAGTATAATGAATAACAGCAGGAATAAATAAATTGGAATATATTTAATTTATAAGTTTGGAAGGTTTATAAACCTGCTTGGATACATCATTTGCAACAATCTGCTGTATACAGTATGTTAGTATTACAAGCAGTGATTTATTATAGTACAACAACAGATGATATAGAGAAGCTTGCACGGTCCAATATTGACTTACAAACATACTGACAGAATCAATTTCAGTTTTACGCATTTTACACCGCCCTCTGTTACAGCTCAATGTATGGCAAACCAAGCTGCATAAAATGATATAAATCTCTCTACTATATGAAAAAATTTTGGGGAGGAGACAAGACTTTTTATCCTGGGATGAGACAAGACTTTATCAGAGAGATAATTTCATGTCCCGTCAGACGAGACTTTGTGCCACGAGGTTTAACCACGCCTAGGGCCAGCAATAAAAGACAAATAGTAGATGACAAAGTAGAACATCGTAAAGAGGTTCATATAATGTTGGTGCGATACACATGCAGAGCAGCTTAGAGATAATGAAAGTATTAAAATTTGAAAGTCTCAAAAAAATGATAGTAAGAAATTTTTACTCAGTGAAATAATGGAACAGCAAAAAGAGATTGAATATATGGACATAGGTGATATGACAGAAGTATGTACTGTAGATATTTTTCGGATTTAAACTTTAAGTCGGAGACTTGCAGATCGTCTAATTCGTGTTGCCATCAGGGAAAAGTAGTGTTTCTTCCCAATGAAGATTTGTTGTTTGGTGAAAGTGAAATCCACATAAGCGAGCGGCAGAGACGCAAATTAGCTGGCGCGTAGCACAGGCCAGGGGGGTTGGTGAGCGAAGCAAGCAGGGGGCAAAGCCCCCTTGTAGTTCAATAAATAAATTCATAACATTATAAATTAATTAATGAATAACATTGAAATAATTAAATAATACTGTTAAGATAAATATATAAAATTATAAATCCATCCATCCATTTTCCAACCAGCTGAATCCGAACACAGGGTCACGAGGGTCTGCTGGAGCCAATCCCAACCAACACAGGGCATAAGGCAGGAACCAATCCTGGGCAGGGTGCCAACCCACCACAGGACACACACAAACACACCCACACACTACGGCCAATTTAGAATCGCCAATCCACCTAACCTGCATGTCTTTGGACTGTGGGAGGAAACCGGAGCGCCCGGAGGAAACCCACGCAGACACATGGAGAACATGGAAACTCCACGCAGGGAGACCCGGGAATTGAACCCAGGTCTCCTAACTGCAAGGCAGCAGTGCTACCACTGTCATCAATTAATGAATTACTTTGAAATAATTAAATAATACAGATAAGAGCTCATGTAATGACCACAATGAAAACACATTCAAAATCTAATAAAAACAAACTCAGAGCCTCAGATCATGATGAATACCTGATGATGTCCGAACGTGATGTGCGAAACTAAAAATAAAAATACTGTAATATATAAATATAATATAACGTAGTAGTATAATACTGCATATTAAAAAATATACAAGACAAAAATTTTCGATATGTTTTTTTGAAAACATTTTTGGGTATATGAGGGAAATGCAAAAATTCCCCAAATCGAACACAGCACAGAAGTAATTCTCAAATATTTCGCTAGGTATCATATACCTGCAGTCTGCCTAATTTGTCCACAAGAGACATCATGCTGATTTGCTTGTATTTGTATTTCTGACATTTATTCTACAATCATGCCCGTGACTTGGGAGATTTTTTTCCTCAAAGCCACCTTGGCAGATTTTTAAGAGATGATCATGTTTTTCGATATTGACAGACTTGTTAATAAAAAGCGTGTTCCATGTGCACAGACAGTTAATGAGTGACATTACATTGAACTGCTGAAATGTCTACAGGAAAACATCAGGAAAAAATATCCAGAGAAGTGGATCATTCAAAATCAGATTTTACACAATAACAACACAGCTGCACACAACATATTGTAAGTCAAAGAGTTTTCAAACAAATACAAGGTGGTCCATATCTAATTATGCAACTGTTCAACTGACAACCGTCTCCCCGCCATTTTGGAATGCCGGGCAGGTGCTGCCATCTATCGGAAACAAAAAGAATTTTAAGTAAAATCTCTATGTGCAGGGCAGGTTCTGTGAATTCTCTACTTAATAAGTTATTGCATAATGAAAATTGCATAATTAGATCTGGACCACCCTATACAAGGTGGTTGTTGCTTCGCACCACCATATTCACCAGATTTTGCTCCCTGTGACTTCTTTTTTGTTCCCGATATTACATTTGAGACTAAAGAGAAGAACATTTAAAACTGCAGGAAAAAATACAGGAGGCCAAAGACATAGTAACTAAGGTTGAGTGCAGGAAATGTTAACAGTTAATGGGAGAAGTACTGGGACAAATGTGTTTCACCTCAAGGAGAATATGTTGAAGGTGACAATTGCTATACATTTTATAATAAAGTTATTTTTTTGAACAGTTCTGAGAATTTTTGTGTTTCCCCTCATATTATTATTCTTTTGATTTATTTTGATTGCTATTTTGGATGAATTTGTCATATTGTCATTTTGTTTGCTATTTTTCTATGGGTAGGACCATTTTTCTGAGTCAGCTGCATGGAGGCCATGATATTGTTTGTACTGGCGATACTTGTTCCTAGCTGTGCAGTTTGTGAAATTTGATACCATCAAACATCCTCTGTAAAAGACATTGGAGCACTCAATAGTTGGTTCAATCTTTGGATAGAAGAATCTAAAAACATCAAAAACTACTTTAGATATTGAAAGGGATAAGAGACAGGGTTTAAGATTTTTGCCTTTTTCTCCATGTGGTGGGCTGGCGCCCTGCCCGGGGTTTGTTTCCTGCCTTGTGCCCTGTGTTGGCTGGGATTGGCTCCAGCAGACCCCCGTGACCCTGTAATTAGGATATAGCGTGTTGGATAATGGATGGATGGATGCCTTTTTGTCCACTTTACGAATTTGTTGTTTTTAGTTCTCATCTGAAAGTTTTATCATTTCCCAGTTCAACAATTCATAACCTTTTCTTTTATGAACAATTCTTTATTTTCCGTAAAGAAATCACAACACATACACACTACATTTTAAAATTGTATTTTATAATTTTTTTTGCAATTGTTTTATTAGTATTTTTATTCCTAGCAATGTGCTGCATTCTTAAATTAAGTTTTGGAAAAAAAAACTCTTTTTATTTCAGTCACTTTGTCAGGGGTGTTTCCAGAATAACACATTTCATAATCACAATCACCATGGGGTGGATGTTAAGGGAGTTAACATTATCACTAGTCTCCTAAATGCCTCCTATTTACAAATTCCAGTCAAATGCAATAGTCACAAAAATATTTCATCTCCATGAACACAGAACATTTCACCACAAAGTGGAGACAAAGTAAATACTATTGTGAAGTATGGTAAGAAACCCATAGGTAAGGTTTTACATGAACCAACCGACTTCAACATGGAGTTCAGTCACACATTGCTGCTGTTGTCCTCTTTCATGCCTTCCCATAGTAATACACTAACACATTCTCTGTGCTCACTTCAAGTCATATGGTGGTAATAGTGTATATGTAAGTTGCAGACTTGAAATATCATCCTGTTCAACTTGTAAGCCATTAATAAATAAGATGATAAGATAATAAGATTCTGCAGATGTTCTATTAGACGGTTGTGGCGAGCGCCCTCTTCTACATGGTGGTGTGCTGGGGAGGCAGCATTAAGAAGAAAGACACCTCACGCCTGAACAAACTGGTGAGGAAGGCAGGTTCTATTGTTGGCATGGAGCTGGACAGTTTGACATCTGTGGCAGAGTGACGGGCGCTCAGCAGGCTCCTATCAATTATGGAAAATCCACTGCATCCACTAAACAGTGTCATCTCCAGACAGAAGAGCAGCTTCAGCCACAGACTGCTGTCACTGTCCTGCTCCACTGATAGACTGAGAAGATCGTTCCTCCCCCAAACTATGCGACTCTTCAATTCCACCCGGTGGGGTAAACATTAACATTATACAAAGATATTGTCTGTTTTTTTACCTGCATTATTATCAATCTTTAATTTAATATTGTTTTTTGTATCAGTAAGGTGCTGCTGGAGTATGTGAATTTCCCCTTGGGATTAATAAAGTATCTATCTATCTATCTATCTATCTATCTATCTATCTATCTATCTATCTATCTATCTATCTATCTATCTATCTATCTATCTATCTATCTATCTATCTATCTATCTATCTATCTATCTATCTATCTATCTATCTAAAAATGGAAATATAAAGTAATACTTTGAAAAATCACTTCTTGCAATAGGCAACCTTTGGCACCATCCAGAGAAGTGACACTAATAACACAGCAAATATAATTTTTACCAGAAAATCTATTGGCAATCATACTGAATATCTGGAGATGGCAAAAAGGCATTAATAAGATTATTTTAGACACTATTTTTATCCCATGAGCTGCACATTTGCACACCATTAAGACTGGCTGCTTTTCAAGCATTAGGCCCATTGAATTATGCAAATCATAACTGCTACACACTCTCTAGAGAGTTTTGAAGTTGCATGTTATCTTAAACCTCTTTACAAGCAAGTTTAACAGCAGTAGTTGCTTGGCTAATGATGCAGAAACACAAAATACATTAAAGCATCACTGTACAGAGACAGAGGGAATCCTAAAAGTTAACTATATTAAATAACAATGTAAGTGTAATATGACATCATTGCAAAAAGCAATGTATAATACCCACTTAAAATAGTGAACAATAAAACTACAATGCTAGATATAAAAAAAGATGCTAAGGTCTTGATGTTAAACAGAAATGGTTGGTGAAAGGGAAGGAGTGTTTACTGTACAAATGACTTCTGACATTTGTAATAGTATTGTAACAGCTGGTGGTGCAGGAGACAGAGGAATAGAATTATCCTCTTTTACTGGTGAGTGGCTCTAAATAAGGAGAGCTGGCTCTTCAGCACAGCTTCCACCATACTGCTCAGGTCTTCAGCGACTCTCTTCTGCTTTGTCTCTTTGTCCGCTCACATACGTAGCTCTACTTCACTCCTCTCATCTGGGATCAGAGGCAATCCATATGTGTAAAGCTGATAAAAAATTGTGTTTTTACAGTATGCTAAATACGACTTGCAATATTCAATTTGTTTGTTTTATTTTCATGTTTTTAAATTTTTGGATTATTTAGATATGGCTATCAAACCTGTGTTCTGAGAGCTCATATGGGAAAACTGACATTGTGTATGGTGTAATCAATATATTCTGTAATCAGAACAGCAGGCAGATGCAAATGAGCTCATTAGATCATTAATATTCATACTAGCAAATCGTGCTTGCGAAAATTTCGCAAGAATAAAAGCGTTAATGAAATGATGATGAGGGAGAGAAGAACATCACACGTTACAGTAAAAAAGGAGATTATTTTAATAAGTAGTGACTTGGGAGAAGACTCAGTATTAGAATAGTCATGTGATTAGTATGGGATGTTATTATAGTCACTTACAACAGCATGAATATTTGCAATACAAAGTGTAACATGAACAGGTTAACAGAACATATTGGATAAGAAGGGAAATGCAGTGTAAGTCAGTATGTGTGAAGTGTGGCCGTCAGGTAATGTAGTATACTAACGTTTACAATAATTGTCGGAAAACACAATTTGTTGTATACTGTAAACATTATTGTCAGCGAAAATACTCCTCTGTGTGTAACCCGCAATTATCTGTACGTTTAACCCGGGTTTCGATGTAACTCTGGAAAAAGTAGTGTACAACTGGCCATGTGTAAAATCATGGGCTGGCAAATAAACTCAGACGTTATTAAACGTTTGTCATTGTGACTTGGTGATAGTCATGCAATATGCTAAACGAACAGGGAATTGCCTATGCCATAATATAAAAGTAATATCTTGTTTTGAATTGTCAGTATTATGGAATCCCTGTAGTTTTTCTGTCGTAATGTTTCTTGTTGTCTGGCAGTTTGCCGCTGCTCTTCAAAAACATTGTGTGTGTAATTCATTTTTCGTGCACTGTTTAGGTGCAGGACTTGCTGACACTGATCTTTGGATAATGTCGCTCTGTGGTTTGTCATACGTTGTCTTTGTTGTTCTAAGGCATCTTGCCTGTGTTGGTTGGTCTGGCGTGATGTAGATGTTTCTGCTTCTGTGTGTTGGTGTGAGTATGTAGGCTGGCGAGACCGTTTCTGTTGGTCGCAGCTAGGCTATATGTGCCATTTCATTTTATCGGGAGGCTTACATGGAAGTGAAGGAAAAAGGAGGTGTAGAATGGCAGTGTCATAATGTAGTTTCGGTGAGTAACAAAGGCGGGCGGCTTACCTTGAAGTGAAGGAAAGAGGAGGTATAATATGGTAGTGTCATAATGCAGTTTTGATCAGTAACAAAGTGTTCATTGAATAAATAGTCAAATATCGCAGTCGATAACTGATCACCTTGAAGAACTGAGGACTTGAAGATAAGCCTAAGACCAAAACTCTGCTAGGAACACCTATTCCTCGCTCTTGTTGTGGAGGGATATAGTAGTTGTGGCAACCATTGTTTATATCAAGCACAGACAGACACAAGCAAAATAATATAAGGATGTTTTTAAGAGAAATAAAATATGGGACAGATGATATATTTTTCAGAGAGTGTATTCCAAAGAGATATAGATATGAACTCTGGGAAGCAGATTACGAAAAACAGAATGAGATGTTACTATCCTTGTGCAAGCACGTAGAATAGGTTCAGTTACACTTGTCTGTGAATGGTAGATTTGGAGAAGTTTGTAGAATATTGGGACGCATCATCAGTAGTGTTCCTCTGGCTCATGGGGTGTTTCGGCCTTTCACACTATACACCCTCACCAGAGGCGGCCAGCTATAGGGTGATCAGCCCTAAGCTTGCATCCCATGCCCAATTAGTCATGAGAGTCGCTGACATCTCATGAACCTATGTATGGCAGCCTAAGCTTGTTACTTGGGGGCCCAGCAGGGTGCATTCCTCTTCATCCAAAGCCACTGCCTACTTCTCTCCACTGCCTCTGATGCAGCTTTTTTGATGGTAGATGTTGCCACAGACCCTTTGCATCCAACATCCACTGGGCGAACTTCCATGGTCTAGCTGCGATGTTGCACTTCAGTAACTAACTCAGCATAGTGTAGATATTTCCGCTCGTATGCTTCATCCACGGAATCCTCCCAGGGTATGGTGAGCTTGATTATGTAACCCTTCTTTAAGGAAGGGGACCAGAGCACCATGTCAGGTCTCAAGGTAGTAGTGGCAATCTCCGGAGGAAACACCAACTGTTGGCCAATATCTACCAGCAGTTTCCTGTCGCGTGCTAAGCACAGCTGGCTTCGCTTCGATGGTGTGGATTTGCTCCTGGTAACTGTAGCACCTTCTTGGACAAAGGCAGTTGTCCATGGGTGATTAGATATTGGTGATGAAAAGGCATTGATGAGTGATCGTTTTTCCTCCATTGTGGACGCAAGGCTCTTTAGGACCTGGTTGTGGCACCAACTGTATTGCCCTTGGGTGAGACTGGTCTTACACCCTGTGAGTATATGCCGGAGGGAGGCTGGCCTGGAGCAAAGGGCACACCCCGGATCTTCACCAATCCACTGATGGAGATTGGTTGGTGTTGGCAGGACGTCATAAGTGGTTCTGATTGTAAAGCTCAGACTCCTCGCCTCCATGGCCCACACATCGTTCCAGCTAAGCTTCCTCCTTTCGACACTGTCCCACTGTGTCCACTGCCCCTGTTTGCTAAGGGAGACTGCCTTGGCCCACCTTGCAGCCTCCTCCTGACGACGTACTTCCTCCACCACCATCCTCCTCCGTGCTTGAGCAGTGGCTTTATTCCAGGCTGGGCGGCTAGTTGTAAGGCCAAGGCCTCCTCTTCCATGCTGAACATTCCCCACGAAGTCAGCATATCTGACAGCTGATATAGCATCCTTCACCACTGTTGCTGGTCTCCATTTTCGCCCAGTAGCCAAGGTTGGTGCATTGCTCCTCAACACTTTGTCCTGAGAATCATTCAATTGTCATCTGCAGTCGTGTTTTAGTGCACTTGTACTCCTCTGTGAGGCTGGTGAGGGGCAGCTTCACACAGGCCTCTACGTCTCCATAGAGGCCTATGGTAGTGAGGCTCTGCAGAACTCCAAGCCACTTTTTAATGTAGGCTGTGACTCCTCTTTCCAGCTTCTCTACTATTGAGATGGGGACCTCATAAACTGAAAGGGGCCACAATGCCCAGGGTAGGAGACCAAACTGGAAGCACCAGGTCTTTAATTTCCCAAGTAGCTGGGTGTTGTCGATGGACCGTAGGCCAGCATTAATGTCCTTGCGCAGTTGTTTCACCTGGTCTCTGTGTTTCAGGCTTGCATCATAGCACCTTCAGAGGCTCTTTACAGGCTGTTCCTATACTGTGAGGATTGGCTCATCTCCGATGAAGAACCTCTGATCAGCAAGCACTCCCTTCACCACTCAGATGCTGCACGACTTAGATGGCTTTACCTTCATCCTGCCCCAACTGATATTCTCCTCCAGTTTTCTAAACAATCTCCTGGCATATGGGACGGTGGTAGTTAGGGTGCTAATGTCATCCATGTAGGCTCTGAGGGGAGGGAGGCGCAGACAAGAGCTAATTCGTTGCCCCCCATGACCCATTTTGAGGCTCAAATAATGATCTCCATTGCCATGGTAAATGCCAAGGGAGAGACTGTGCATCCAGCCATGATGCCTACCTCCATGCACTGCCATCCATCCATCCATCCATTTTCTAACCCGCTAAATCCGAACACAGGGTCACGGGGGTCTGCTGGAGCCAATCCCAGCCAACACAGTTGCCATGAAGTTGTAAATTCCAGGGTTGAAAAGCAGAACTGGGAAGGCCAGATAGATTCAGCCCCAGGGTGCCGAAAACATGTGCAATTAGGGTCCTTTAGCCTGTTCTCCCTTTCCCTGAATTTGCAGAAAGTTCCCCAGCTGTGGTAAACATCATGTGTGGTCCCAGTGCCAAAGGTAGAGCATCTCAATGATCCCAAGGACTTCAGACCAGTTACTCTTACTTCATACATCATGAAGACCTTTGAAAGGTAGCCTCTGCAGTTTGCTTATCAGACACATATAGGTGTGTAAAGATGCTCTTTGGTCTACATGCTCCACAGAGCTCCAACTCCCACTTGGACAAAGCCGGCACCACAGTCAGGATAAGTGCTTTTAACACCATTCTGCCTCATCATCTGGGAAAAAAGCTCAAGACTTTGAATTTTGATGCCCCCACAATCTCCTGGATCATGGTCTACCTTTCTAACAGAGAGCAGCTTGTGAGGTAGAAGGACTATGTGTCAGAAATTGTTGTGTGTAATACTGGAGCACTTCAGGGAACTGTCCTGTCTCCCTTCCTGTTCACCCTCTACACAACAGACTTCCAACACAATACCAGAGCTTGCCATGTATAGAAATTTTTAGATGACTTGTCCATCATAGGCTGCATTAATAATGGAGATGAATCAGAGTACAGAAAGGTTGTAGAGGACTTTGTCTTGTGATGCATGGACAACAACTTGCAACTCAAAATCAGCAACACAAAAGAGCTGGAGGTGGTCTTCAGGTATGCCATGGAGCATCTGAGACCAGTCACCATCCAGGGGGAAGACATGGAAGTGGTGCAGATTTACAAGTATCTGGGGGTTCACATTAACAACAAACTGGACTGGTCTGACAACATAGTAACATTGTACAAGAAGGGACAGAGCAGACTGTACTTGCTAAGGAGACTTGGGTCTTTTGATTTGCACAGGAAGTGAAAACAATCCACTGTGTTGTTCTATGCTCCTGGGGAAGCAACATGAGCCCAAAAGAAGCACAATGCCTAGACAAGCTTATCAGGAAATCCTGCTCCATCAGAAAAGAGCATGCTGGCAAAATTGGATGCCATCATAAAAATCCCCTCCATCCCCTCAAGGAGGCGTCTTCTTGGAGCACGTTTAGCCACAGGCTCATTCCACAGTGTGCTAAGAAGTGCCTCTGTGGGCCTTTTCTGCCCGCTGCTATAAGGCAATTCAATGCTTTCTCCTGGGGCACACATTCATTAAATTCATTTTGCAATACCATTTTGAAATATCCGTACAATATACATTTATTTAACTATTTAGTTATTTCATTATTTGTATTTACTTATCTCTTGATTGATTAATAGATTGCATGTATTTTTTGTCCAGTGAATACTTATCCTTGCTTTTTATGTTGCTGTTGCTGTATGCATCTGAATTTCCCCATGGGATTAATAGAGTTTGTCTAATCTAACATTCTTCCAGGGGTAGCAATTAGCCCTTGGCTTCTGTTAGATTGTGCAGCCTTTTTAAAGGTAGCAATTGGGATATGAAGAACACTGCAGGAGTAACTGTGGTGGTTCCTGGCTTTTGCTAAGGTATTCTGAAGTGTAGCCCTTTTTAGCAGAAGCAACCCAAAGGCCAATCAACATGTTTGTGAATCCCAACAGGTATGGCTTCTCAGTGCAGTGGTTTTCAGCCTCTGGTAAGGTATCAAAAAGGAGGTAGCTAGCCTCAGCCAATGCTGAGATATTCTTACTTTGCATTTTTGGTTTTCTGTGCTGAGTGAATGTTAAACAGATGAGTACTGCAGGATATACATGCGAATCAAATCTCACAGTTTAGGCCTTTTAAGTATTAACTTGTCCAACAATATATACCTTAGAGAGTAAAGTACCTTTTGTGACCACTTTTTCATAACAAAACAGTATGCCTCACTGCCCCTTTGTTCTGTCAGCTGACCAAATTCTAGGGTCCATATCTGAGGCTCTGTACGGGTCATGTATCTGGGCCAATGGGCTTTACCAGATAGGGATGTGCGATTGAAGTGCCCTCTAAGTGCTGCGTCTGTGCTTCCCTCAACAATGCTCATGGGACTGCTTTATGGTCGGCTTCTCCAGATCCCCATGGGATTAATAAAGTTTATCTAATCTAATCTAATATTCCCGCCCCCTCAGTCAGGTCTTGGCCACCTGAGAAGCGTATCACTCTCGGGTCCGGACCATGAGTTCTCCACAATATATATATGACTTCTATTATAATGCAATCAATTGGAAGGAACATCATTCAGTATAGATAAGACAATCTCGAATTCGAGTTAAATGATTAAGAATATGTTCTTTCCAACTCGTTGCCTTCCTCATAAGTGTGGCCAATACAATATTGAGTTGCTGTAAATGATTATACTAGGCTAGACTGCTGAGTGTGACTGATATTCCAATCTAATTTGCACAATGTCCTGTTATGCTCACGCCACTCTCTGTTGTGATCCTGTCACATAAAGGCTCAAAAATGGATTAAAATCTCAAAAGTTAGGCGTGCTATCAGTTCCACAAGTCTGCACCAAACAAATAGGCATCATCACCTTAGGTGGCCAGGTCCCAAACTAAATAGGCAGGCTTATGGCCTCTACAGGTCCAAAAAGGAGCATAGGCTTTTAAAGACACGCATATAAAAAAGGAGTGAGGGAAAAAACATAAAAAACCTCCAACCAAACAAAAATAAACCAGGTTTGTTGAATATTGGTATAGGCATTGTGATCTTAGCTTGTGTGTAGCTGCTTGGCCATTAAAAGCCATTTCGTGAAGCACCTGATACACATTTATGTGTCGATGTTGCTTCCAGTGCAAAATGCATCCTCACTTTCATAGTCAAACATTTTGCCAATTTAAAAGGATATCTAATTTATTGAAATCCTGAAAGAAGATGTAATAAAAAGTAGTAGATTGTCAAAATGAAAATGGTGTGTGTGGCATTCACCACACTATCTAGAGAAAAACATGCTTGTGCATCAAGAGAAATTCACCAAGATGAGGTACAGAGTCGGTGTTCTTTCAAAATGTCAGAATCTCACTAAAAGTTTACTTTTTTAGTTCCTTTCTAAAGCAATACACCGTTGTACAATATTAATATCCAATAACATTCTTGCCGTAATAAATGGATGCATTTGGTAAGTTTAATCCTTTTGTCATGTTTGGACCTCGGTTGCCTTAAGCCCTATTGTAAGTTGCAAGAACAGACAAGGTATTTTTAAAATTTATAAAAAATAAACTAGACATTAGAACACAACTTAATGTGGCAAACTGACATTGTCATGCGTGTGCACTTGGGAGACAGCTTACGGGTTCTAGTGATGGTACTTACTCACCAAACCAGGGTTTGATGCTGTTTTCTAATGCCTCTCTCTCTTCCTCTCTCTGCAGAACAGAGGACTGACAGCCATGCCACCTTCACCTATGTTGACGAGCAGTTTGGCCATTTTTGTGTTAGTTCTGTTTTGAACTTGCGTCTGGAAAGATATTTCCACAACTTGTTGTGTGCTTTTGTTTTATGTGCAATCTTCCAATTATATGGGGTCACCAGGATTGAGCCCCTGTTGTTGTATCTCCTTTTATGATACAGTGATCCCTCCTCGATCGCGGGGGTTGCATTCCAGAACCCCCTGCGAAAGTTGAAAATTAGTAAAAACCATATGTTTATATGGTTATTTTTATGTATTTTAAGCCCTTATAAACTCTCTCACATTCTTATAAACCGTGGACTCATTGATGCTGTAATGGCGTCCTACAGCAGCGTAGCTGTAACATATCCAAAACTTCAACATATCCAAAACTTTTACCTTTTCGGCAATTGTTAGCATCTTCTGTTGGCGCTTGGGCACGGCCCCTGAAGCAGTAGCAGGAGCAGATCATTTTGGAGACATAACGAAGGGCTTGACTATGCACAAAGATAAAGACAAAAGAGCACAAAAGTTAACTTTTTACACAGCAAAACACGTTGATGCTGAATAAGTGAGATGAGATGCTGGCTAACAGAAAGCAGAATCGAATGCTGCTCTCTGTCGCTGAGCCAATCAGCCCCCAGGAACTTAACTGTGTGCTCTGATTGGGTAGCTTCTCAGCCATCCGCCAATAGCATCCCTTGTATGAAATCAACTGGGCAAACCAACTGAGGAAGCGTGTACCAGAAATAAAAAGACCCATTGTCAGCAGAAATCTGCGAACCAGCGAAAAATCTGTGATATATATTTAGATATGCTTACATATAAAATCCACGTCGCGAAAGTCGAAGCGCGATATAGCAAGGGATTACTGTATATACTATGACTGTGAAGAAATAATTTTGACTTGAAAAATACTGAACTTATCCTTTAACAAAGGGTGTGGCTGAAACAAATGAACTCAAATTTTGGAGAAGTGTCCACATACTTTTGGTCATATAGTGTACCATTATCTAAATTCAGCCTGAATTCTGCCAATACCACCAGTAGTCTTGCATTATAATGATGTAGCAATGGTCAGTGCCTTAATAGTAACATTAGCTTCCATCATAAACAAGTTGTTTTTAGCCTTGATTATATTTATTCTATTCTAATGGAGCTATGGGTGGTGGGAATGAATTTCAGTAAAATGTCAGGTTAGCTTACAATTGTTTGATTCTTATGAAAATGTCTGTTCCCATGCTCTGTGAGTATCCTGTTTACGTGTAAAAGATTCCATCAAGATTTTTAGTTATTACATCCTCTAAAATGATAGATGGCTTGGAACAAGTGTCAGAGTGAGTGCATCCAATGTGTTTATATGCCCATCATTTGCTGAACTGTTGGGTTGCATAGCTAAAGCTGCACCTGCAATTACCCAAAGAATCAAGTTGTATATAAATGCCATCTCAGTAGGACTAATCCACTATCTCCAATTCTTGTTCTTCTAGTTTCATTATACTAAAAATAGATACATCAATAGGAATACAATTGTAGGAATCTATTTCATTTGTAATGTTTAATATAAAAAAGGTCATCAGCTTACTGTACTTACATAACATACTTTAAAGAAAGCTTGATTTTATAACTACTAGATAAATGTTAATTAGGCATCAGCTTACTGAAGAGTCACTGAATACTGAGATATTCAGACACTGTGAGCATTTCAACAGAGCACAAGTGCATTTGTGTCTACAGAGCACCTACTTTATGCAGCTGAGAACTCAAAGTTGCAGGTGATATGCATGCTTAGCAACTTGATTTCTTGTATATCATATGGTGGATTGAGTCACTAAAGTTAATATTATGGTTTACACTATTAAAGGACATCTGGATAATATACAATAATAGAAATGAAAACTAGACACAAGAAAAAAGTAATTGCCGTAGCATTATAGGCATAAAATGTCTATTTACTTAAGATATCCAAATAAAATAAATATTCTATGTGAGCACATTGTGAATGAATACATTTGGTTCAAAAGGTGTAAAGATCTACCCATTTACAATTATCTTTCAGATTCTTGATAAAGTTTCATGATAGGAATTAGGAGTATTGTTTATTTTGGCTGTACATTAAGACATTCTTGTAAGAAACCATGACAACTAATAATTTTGTGTATTTAATAAGAAAAACTTAAGAGATATTTTTGTTCACTGATAAAAAAAGTTTATTATTGGTCACTAAATGGTTTAACACTAGAATTACCAGACTCTACTAAAAAACTTGTAGATCTGGCCCACCTTTTCTCACCTCTCTTTTGTCTTCTAAATGTACCAATTACTCATCTTATATCATTCACACACCTGCTTAATCCAATTCAGAGTCACAGGAGGCTAAAGCTGAATGTACCAGCGCTGAGCACAAGGCAGGATTGCAGGGCCCATTCAGGCACACATGCTCACTCATACAGGGCCGGTTTGAAAAGGTCAGTTAAGCTAACCTTCATGGTTTGGATGATGTGGAGAGCACCCAGAGAAAAGCCCATATGGACCTTGGGAGAACATTAAAGCTCCATGCAAACAATGACAGGACGTGGGATTCAAATCTAGAACACTGTGTCTGTGACACAAAATTACTAATTTCTGTGCTACTCCATGATTTAATAATAAGGGTATAATTTTGAATTAAATCTTTATAATTTTTAAAGCCAAACACACTTGAACACAGTGAAATTATGCTAATGAGTGCACTTGGAAAAAGCTCAACATTTCCCTGTTGTTATTGAATGATCTAGACAGGGACATGACTGGAGTCATGGAAAAAAGCTCTTGAATGAAATCTGTCAGGTCAGGGAAGCAGGACCTTCATTTACAGGCAAGAGTCAAAGACTATAACCAGTAGACATACTCTGTTTAGCCAGAGAAGGGTGCAGCCCAGTATATGGTTGAGGTAAAAGTCCATAGACTGTCGAGGAACCTCATACCTGCCTGCCTAGTCCTGCATATGTTCAAGAGCTTCTGGTACTACAAGAACAAAACCAAGAGATGCAGATATATTCCCTGCCCATTAGGTGGCAGCAGTGAGGCTCAGAAGACAACAACTGCAACCCTGACATGTACTGTACTACAAAGTAAAGGCAGTCTAAGAGCATAAAATCATGCTGGGAATAAAGAAGGGGTACAATGAAACCCCACACGCAGTCATAATATATTCAAATTAATTTTCTCAAATCACTCTTTGTTATCTTGGATATTAAATTCATTTTTGTTGGTTCTCTTTTTTAACATTACTTTCATTGCATATTATATTGATAATCAGATATCTGCTAATTTTAGAATGATAATGTATGATAAAAAAAGAATTACCCAGGTCAGCAGCGGGTCTCACCAGATAATATGGCCACTTTACTCTCTTTAGGTACCAAAATTGTACCAGGAATAAATGAAATGTGAACATTTTATATAAATGACCTGTTGAAATATCATTAATAAAAAATAAAATAACAAAAAGATGGGGCTTATTTAATTTTTTTTTTTTTTGGTCAGGTGCCTCCTGACTCACCAATATGAGAAAAACCCCACATGTGATAGACCGTTCACCTTGTGTAAATGTCTAGTTATGCAAGATGTTGAGCTTTTTGGGGATCCCCCCTATATGGACTCACTAGACCAGACAAACACTCATTTTTTGGCTGTTTTTCGACCTTATTTTGTGCAGGTAATTATACCTAATAGATAAAGAGTAAACCAATAGGCATCTTCAGCAAAAATAAAAAAAAGGACTTGAGGCGGAGTGGTGGCTCTGAGGACAGGGATCTGTGCCGCCAATCGGCAGGTTGCAGGTTCGAATTCTTTAAATACCAGAAGTGACTCCACTCCGTTGGGCCCTTGAGCAAGGCCCTTAACCTGCAATTGTTCCATCCTGGGTATGACATTATCCTGCATCCAGCCCTGCAAGCAGGTCTTCCAACTTGCAGGGAGAACTCAGGGGTTGGTGGCAGGATTGGCACTCCAGCTACTGTAAAAAAAAAAAAAAACAACTCATACTCTTCCATTCCATTCAAACTAGTGTGGTACTGAGGTGTCACCCATTGCATGGCTGTGCTTGGGTCGTAATTTGGGATCCTGAGGTGGTTCGTCGTGTGGTGGGTGTGGCAACGTGCTGTATCAGTGCATGCCCCCAACCCCTCTTGAAGTTGAGCAAACCCCAGGGGTTCACCCCTTAATAGGTTACAAGGGGTCAAAGTTATTTGTTTTCACAAAACTTTGAAAAATGGTGATCTGCAATATGAGCATGAGTAGTGTCATTTTATGTTATTCTAAGGCTGCTGATCACAAATATGTCAATATTTTTGATTTTTCACCAGTGGTCCTAGCCCTTTAAGAGCCACTTGCAGAAGGCTAAAAATAACAAATTTCAAACATAAGAATGTGGGGTATTTCAAGGTCAATATGAATATGTTATTTTTGATTTCTGTTCTTTTTCTAGAGAATTTAGCCATCTATGGACCTCTATCAGAGGGTAAAAAGGGACAAATTTCTATTATAATCGAGAGCATTTAAATTGAAGCATACATTGTAAAATTTCAAATATTTAACACAACTGTTCTTGTGTACTATGTACTTCTACCTCATGAACAAAATTACATTTCTTATGAACAACCTGAATTAGGGTAGCTGTTTTTTGTGTCAATGAACCTTCTATGAATCCTTCCTATTTGTAAACCTGGAACCATTGGATGCAACCATCTCGTACAAGTGCCTCGCAAAGCGTACTGACTCATCCTTAAAATTTAGATTAATATTTACACCTGGGATCCAGAATACTAGGAGAAAAGCAACATGAAAACCTTAGAAAGTCACCAGAAACTGAATCTCAATTAAGGATCAGTATGAATGAATGCATATAATAAGCTAGTTCATCATCTGGCACCAAGTTATACACTTTGATCATGCAAAGAAGTCTTAAAACAAATAATTTTGTTGGCAAGGTTGTAGTTAAGAATTCATTGTTATAGAAAGTAGAAGAGAGTGTAGTATATGGAAGGCCAAGAAGCATGAAGTGACAACAAGTAAAAGAATATGTCATGAAGCATATGTTAGGAGTTCAAAGTTAATATTTGTGGTTCACAAGTGTGTGTTTAAAGAAAAAAAATGGTGAAAAGCTTTCCACAATACACTTTGGCGACTGTGGGTCTCGTGGGACATTTTAGACAATGATCTGGTCAAAAGCAATGGAAAGATTACTTCTGACAATATAGATTTTATTCCATTATGCTGTTCCGAAGGGTAAATGACTTATTGGTTAAACGTACTTTTAGCACATAATGACCCCAAGCACACTGCAAACTGTCACGCATGGATGTTGGAGGATTCCTCTACGGGCCTGGGAAAGTTATTTAGTAACCCGCCGTGACAAGGGGGTTGGGCTACTGCTGACTTTGTCCTGTTGTTCTTCTTCCCATAGAGCTCTGAGAAGCCGCCCAGTAAGGGCACTTAACCCCACCCCTTCCGGAAGTTTCACTATAAAAGAAGTGCAGATTAAGAAAGAAGCCGCACGACAGTGCACGTGACTCTTATAATCCTTAAAGAAGGAGGAAACCCTGACTGGGTATAGCGCATTGGCTCATTTTTTTATTACTTTTTATTTTTTGTTTGTTTTGTCTCGTGACGATTACAAGGGACAACCTGGGTGGCATACTAAAATTTTGACTGGTTCCAGTCTGTCCTTCCACCGCTCGACCACAAAATGCAACTTAGATCCACGCAGACTGGCCACGTTAAAACCCATACCTCAACATAACATGAAGCTTTGTGGGATCAATTGGAATGGGAAAAGAATAAAAAGCATCCAAAGTCAAAAGTAGTGTGATCACAAATCCTTAAAGAAGCTGGGAAGACTCTATCTCAAGATACTTCATTCTAATGTTATACAGCACTTTCTCATCCAAACATAGTAATGACTTACTGCCCAGATGCTTAGCTTTAAAAAATAATTCTCTTGGGAGAAATAAGGCTGTTGCATAGCACTTCAATTTTGTGCTTCCTTCAAAAAAGTTTGATGAAACTTTGCTAAGCCTGCTATAAATATTAAATTAATTTTACAGTAAGTGTCTGCTTGGTGTTTTTGAGATATTATGTTCTGTATCCTAGAAAAATATTATAGTTGTCCAGCAATGCTTTATCAAATTGCCTCCCAACTCAATTTACTTATTTATTCATTTTCTCTTTTCTTTTTTCTGCAAAGATTTGGGATTCCAGCAGTGAATATTACAGTGGGATCTGGTCATCTTGCACTTTGTAATTTTCTTTTAGTAGCCATCAACTAGCATAAGAACTCAAATGTGGCATTTACCAATGAATGTCAACAGTGTGTACTGCTCTGTTCAAGATTGAAAAGAAGATGTTTTCTAAACATTCTGTTAACTTCTAGTGACTGGAACTATAACATAATATTTTCAGTCAGCCAGTCATTATCCAACATGCTATATCCTAACACAGGGTCACGGGGGTCTGCTGGAGCCAATCCCAGCCAGTACAAGGCACAAGGCAGGAACAAACCCCAAGCAGGGCGCCAGCCCACCATAGATATTTTCAGAATATTTTTATTTAAAAACATTTTTACCCAACTTTGCTGGGGAAACTTTGAGAAGGAATGGGCCATTGGTTAACCAGGTGTATCAGAATTACTATTTAAGTACTTTCTTGTATACATCACAAATACATCTTAGTAATACTGGCAGGTAATCAAATAAGTCTACAATTACATTTTCAGGTTTTTTCAGTCTTTTTTAACAGCCATTCTTTAGTTGACCTATTAACACCCAACCGTCTGTTACAGAAACTGTGTTGATTGTCATGGCATCACTCAAGGCTGGAACAAACCTTGAAATTGATGCAGAGCATACTCATGGACAACCCCAACTTTATCTTTTTCATGTAAGCTATTTGCTAATATAAAATAAACTATTTTAAAAGATATTTGATTGGGCTTGCCACTTTGAGCCAGGGGTTTTATGGTCCTCATCTTCCTTGAAGGGTAATTTTGTATACCTGGCCACTTTAAAAGTATTTTTGAACTATTAAGACTATCCTCCTTTTAACATATAAAGCATTAAATGGCCAAGGTCCGGCTTACTTCTCTGAACTTATCATGACTTACAAACCAGAGTGCACACTAAGATCTCAAGATGCCAGTCTGCTTATGGTTCCAAGGATTAATAAAATAACAGTGGGAGGTCGAGCTTTTAGTTACAGAGCCCCTAAACTGTGAAATGGTCTGCCTGCTTCTATAAGAGATGCCCCATTGGTCTCAGCTTTTAAATCCCGGCTGAAGACTCACTACTTCAGTTTAGCATATCCTGACTAGAGCTGCTGATTAATTGTACATACTACATCTCTCTTGTTAGTCATTAGCACTAAAACATATGTAACATGATATTTATAATTTATTACTAACCCTCACCTATTCTGTTTCTCTTCTCGGTACTCAAATGTGGCACTTGGTGCCACGGCCCACCTGCCAAGTTGTTTTGCCTGCCTAAGGTAAAGTCATCCCTGATGGAGGATCACAGGAATCATGGGGTAGAGGGGTCCTTTCATCAGATTGGCTGACTACCTGGAAAGGGGTCTCTTTTTGAACTGCCTTTCCCAAGGTTTCTTCCATTTTTTCCCTACAAGGGTTTTTTTGGGAGTTTTTCCTTGTCTTCTTAGAGAGTCAAGGCTGGGGGGCTGTCAAGAGGCAGGACCTGTTAAAGCAACTCTACAATAAATCAACTGCACAACTGTCTTTCTGAACTAAGATCCTGGATGGCTATTAATTTTCTTGATCTGAATCAAAATAAAACGAAGGTGCTTATAGTGAGTCCATCAGCTAAAGCCCAAATTGGTCTTGGATTTCTCGGCTCTTTCTCTGTCTTTTGCAAACCTCAAGTACGCAATCTTGGTGTTATCTTTGACAGTAACCTCTCTTTTGAGAAACAAGTTAATTCTGTAGTCAAGAGTTGCTTTTTCCAGCTTCGTCTATTAGGTAAGATCAAGCCTTTTTTTATCTTCTATTGATCTTGAGAAAGCTACTCATGCTTTTATCTTTTCTCGCCTTGATTACTGCAATTCACTGTATTCTGGGATTAGCAAATCCCTGATACGCAGGTTACAGTTGGTCCAGAATGCTGCTGCTCACTTTCTGGTTGGGGCAAGAAAGTATGACTCTGTTTCTCCAATATTAGCTTCTTTACACTGGCTGCCTGTCAGTTTTTGAATTGATTTTAAGTTCTTGTTGCTAGTTTTTAAACCTTTACATGGGCTTGCTCCTGCCTATTTATCTGAATTGTGTGTTTTACGCCAGCCATCTAGAGTGCTTAGATCTTCTGGTCAGTTGTCTCTTCTTGCCCCTCGTACCAAGTGTAAAACTAAGGGGGACAGGGCTTTTGCAGCTGCTGCTCCTCGCCTGTGGAACTCTTTACCTCATCACATAAAGGAGTCGTCTACAATTGAACTGTTCAAAACACGATTAAAGACTCATTTCTATTTACTTGCATTCCGTGACCTTCAGTAATACTAATGGTTTCCTCATTGTGATTATGTAACATTACTTCTATTTATTATTTATTTTATTTATGTTCATTTATTTTATTTCTATTTATGTTATTCATGTTAATTGTATGTTTTTCTTTAATTGTATGTTTTTCTTTAATTCTATTATTGTAAAGCACTTTGGCCACAGCATTCTAATGTTGTTTTAAAAGTGCTATATAAATAAAGTTGGATTGGTAGCAGTGGAGCAGGGCTTGGTGGTTGCCCGCAAACACTGTGGGATTGGCGACAGGGACACGGGCCAAATGAGATGGGTTTCTGTACATGTTGGTCGACATCTCTCCGGTCCGAATAGGATAAGCCAGAGAGGCGTCAGTTTTAAAGTAAGGCACCAGGGCTTGTGGATTTTAAATGAGTCTCCTGCCAGATGGTTTTAACCTTGTTTTTAATGGATTTTCTGTTTATCGAATTTTAACCTCCACCATGCACTTTAGTTTATGGATTTTTTATTTATTGATATTTTAGAGCACTGCACTTTCTGTTACACTTGTTTTTGTTGAGTTGTTTTTAATAAAAGCACTTGCATTTTTTCGCCATCCTCTTGCTTGGTGTTTTTGTCTACATCTGCCACGTTTATCCGGTTATTGACGGTGTTGGGTTCAAGAGACTCTGAAAAATGAAGAGGGAGCATGAAGCCAACCCGCATCATCACAGGGCATCCCTTCATATTATAGCATCCTTGTTAGGGATTGTGCACTACCATTGTGTTGTCCTTATTTGAAATGGTGATGTGGGCACTCTCTCTATCCTACATTTTGGATAATCTTCTCATCTCTCCTGTTTTTTTTAAGAAAAACCAGAAATCTCAGTTTGTTTGGTTTTGACTTTTGCAATGCCTTTTTGACCTTGAACTTCTCCTCTTGTTTTAAACTTGGTAGCTAACTCATTTTGTCTTCCTGCACTTAACCTTTTGCCTTTTTATTCGACCATCTTTTTATCTGTATCCTTCTGCCTTTTCTTTCCTGGTCTCATAAAAGAAACTCTTTTCACTTCAGTAAGCACTAGCTAAGTGATCGTACTAGAGTGATTTTTCATGTGCATCAATTTTGTTATGGATGTATGGGAAAATGAAGTCACTGCTGCCGTTGAATATCCTGCATACCTATCTGTCTAAAATCTGTTTGAGGAGAAAGCAAAAGTTCAATCATGTCATAATTGTTCATTATTAGAAAAGTGGAAGTACAAAATATTGGATGTTTGACTTTTTTTTAACTGCTCATTGAGGGACTAGTAAGGCTTAAACATCTAGCCAGTCCTCTGACAAATTCTTTGTGTCGTCCTTTTTGGTGCATTCACTTTCTGGTTTGTAAAGTTTAGGACGAGCGTAAATTACACTAGCTCACTACACAAAATAATTTGGAGTCACCAATCAACCTAAAATGATCATTTTTGAGCTATAGGAGGAACATTGTAATAAATCACATGCAATATTCAAACATGCATCATTCAATTTGGGGTTCCAGTGGGATTGAAGCAGTAAGTCCAAGCAGTAAGATAGCAACCAACCCTTGATGAGTTGGCAGACCATTATAACATCACTTACTCATACACTCACTCTGGCAGAATTTAGAACTATCAATCAACCTAACCTCTACAATGTTGGAATATGTGAAAGAATTCAGGGTACCTGGAAAAAAAGGCCACACCAACAAAGCGAGAACATTCAAACTACAACTGTGATGAGACCAATTTTAAACCCCAGGACTATGGAGAGGTGAAGTATACCCCCATACTAACCCATCGCTTTTCCAAACCCAGTTAGTCCACTGAATGGTCACATCTTATGAAAATTAAAGCAGATGTAACCAAATGATAAACTGTGTGAAGTGTAAGTAAAAGGCTTAGACATGAAAATTCTACATTCAAAAGACTGTGTAGGCTCACCTGTTACATTTCTGCCTAAAAGCATATACAGTAATAAGAAAAATACTAAACCTTGGACAATTCTAAAAAAATGAAAGAACACAGAGAGCCTCTTTATGAAGGAAAAACTAGTAAACCTTCTGATGTACTCATGAATTATTTTTATGTAATCTTTTGACGGCTTACATAAAAGCCCAGATTTTTTTGGAATGGCAAACTTGTGAAGGCATTTGATATATTTTCTATGCTTAATTACACAAACCACAAATGTTTCCTTGTGTGACTGTTGTATTTGCACACATTTATTTTGCATCTTCTCATTTACAAGGTTTATTTACATAAGAGCAAAAGAAAAATCTCCAATGAGCGCTCATCAGTTTCCTATTTGCCAAGTGATTTTAAGAGAGAATTGAGTTTAAGACTTAAAAGCCCCCAGTGTGTTACAGTACTTTACACCATTTAAATAAGGGACTTTTTCATGTAGAATTTATTTTTTTCCAGCTTCTGTGTAAAATCTGCTCTCAACAAGCTTCACTTGTACCCGAGTGTTATTTTTTGATTTGAGGAGCTAATTTTAAAGCAGCCATTGACTTCAAAATGAGACTTGTATATTAAAAATGAATAATACATTTGCATAAATAACTGAAAATGAAAATGTTATCATCAAAATTCTGGTCTCTGGTATAATCTTACTGTGTTAATGCCAATTGGGCAGATTTACTAAAAAAGTCACTACAATCTGTGCAATATCTGATAATGAGAAGAAATTCTGCTAATGTGTAGACTGACGTTTGTATTTATACAGGCACCATTATCTTCAGAATCATAATCAATGAATTTACAAACTGCTGTCCCTTAAGCCACTGTTGCCTTGGGAAAGCATTCACTCCTTCCAACCAGTTGCCAGCAGAGCTATTTCATACATTCAGATTTATATTTTCCTTTCTTAAATAATACATTCCACAATGGAAAAATGGAAATTATAAATTATTGTATAATTCTAACAATGGAATGAGTAACTGAAGTGTTGAAGCACTTTTGGCAGCAGTTAGATTTGTGAGTCTTTTATCAGTTTTGTGCATCTGGATTTTTATCCATTGTCACACATGTGCAAATAGGAGGAAGCTGAGTGGACCAAGTCAAGGTAATTACCCATCAGGCCAGGGGGTGGCAGGGTGCACTAATCCCACTTCTGTTATCTCTGCAGGCCAAATACGGGAAAACCTACCAAACATCCCACCAATGACGTCACTTCTGGTTTCTGGCTCTTGATGACATCACTTCCATCTTTCGGCTCATAAAGCCGTCATCTTTTCCAATCAAGTCAGTCCAAGTCAGTTCGACTCAGGACTCAAAACGATGCACATGAGTGCTTTGTACAAACCCATTTGCAGCCAGGGACAATAGATGGGTGGCTGCCGCAAACCTTTTTGTGTGTGTCGAGGCTGTTCTTTTCACACCATTCTTTCTTGTAGAATGGCTCAACATCTGTCAAACGAGAAACAGTGAAGGGATAATGGACCACAATCTTCAAGTTGTCTTCAAGTCACACATACACAGTTTATAGGACTGATGGTCTACATTTTTTCTCGGCTCCTTGAAGAGATTTGTCACCATACCCATGCTGGTCAGAATGCCTGGTGGTGTCATTGTCCAGTTTAAACAGTAATGTTTACTCTAGTACAACGGTGGGCAAAGTTGTTCCTGGAGGGCCACAGTGGCTGCAGGTTGTTGTTCTAACCCATTTGCTTAATAAGAAGTATTTATTGCTCAAGTAACACTTCTGCTTCACTTTAGTTGTCTTGCTCATTAAGATCTTGAACCTTTAATTGATTCTTTTAGGTTTAAACAGCTGTATTCTCTTTTTTTTAATTGCTCCTTATTAGCAATCATATGCAAATGACAAAAGAAACCAGCATTTCTCCATTTAGCTTGTTTCCATTTACACCTGTGAAAATTCATTATAAACTATTTGGTTTAATTAAATACTTGGAAGGAAAGTGAAGAGAAAAAAGTGAAGAACTGAGAATTAATTATCTGTTTTCGACTTCAGGTCATTTGGATGATATCCTTAGAAAGGAAAAAAAATGTAGGATATGAGAATGACCTGACATAGCAGAGTTAAAGCATGAACAAGCCAGGAAATTAAATTATTGGCAAGGATTGTTTTCTAATTATGCAACTGGGTTGGAACAAAAACCTGCAGCCACTGCGGCCCTTCAGGGCTGACTTTGCCCACCCCTGCTCTAGTATAAAGTCTCCCCTGGACAGCTTTCCTTTCAAGGATTCAGTCATATTTCTCTCCATTCATTGTTCATTCTTTAGTACCAAGTACCCCAATCCATGATTTCAAAAACAATTCTCCATTGTTTGATGACGCCACCACCAGGCATCAAGTTTAAAGTGTAAAAGTTTTTTCCTGTTAATTCCAGAATATGTTCCAAAAATAAACACTTATTATTACAGTGCATAATATTTTGCCACATGATCTTAGAATGTATTATGTGATTTCTTGCAAACTCCAGGTCTGCAATGTTTTACAGACTATTTCACGAAATTTCTTTGCCAGTTTCTTACACATATATGAAACACTTCAAATATCAATATCGTCTAAACAAGTCCTCCCATTTCAGCCAATGAACTATGCAGTTCTGCCATGGTGATCATGGGGCACTTGGGTGCATCTCCAAAGAACCATTTTGTGTAGTAGCTCTGATTTACAAGTATACTTTTCTCTAGAAAAAAATTATCTTTATTATTCCATATTTTGTACAGTTCTTCATGGGGAAATTGGACCCCCTTATATTATGTCCATCCTGAATGTATGGCTTCTTAAATTATGTCCTCATAAAATGAAAAATGTTAAACTTTTAATAAAAATAATCCATTCAACCAAACTCAATTAGTCACGATTCCCAAATCACAGTCAAGCTAAGCTTCTCATCTCTGGGTCTTATCATCAAGGTGGCATTGCAGCAGATATTGTTTAAAAAACAATAGAACAACTAATTCAAGAACAGACCATCAGCCAGACAAGCTTGTCCTTTGTATTCACCTAGATTGTGTAAAATAACATCAAGTTGAAGATTTAAAGATCCTTAAAGCCCTACTCTCCACAACATTACTTGGTAAGCGTGTTTAATCACCTTTAACAATACTTAAGATGGACTGTGACCGTATTCTAACCCTAGTTATCAGGAATATTATGTATGTATGCATGCATTTCTTGTTTTATCAAAGAAATTCAGGGAACTGAATATTTTCTAAATTCTTAAGAATTCTTTCTGGCATTGAAAGGAAAGTTTATGAAAGCAGTGTGAGCAGTAGTATGCAGTATGCTCTATTTGAGGGAAATGTTGCCAATGAAAGCAGAAAATGAAGTCAAGTTGGAAAGAACTTGATGAGAATGATCAGATGCATATGTAAAGTGTCAATGAGTGAGGGCAAGATTATTGGTGAGTTAAAAGGAAGACTTGCTGTGGAGCTAACAGGCAATGAAGAGAAACAGATTAAAGGGGCCTCAGCATGTGGTAGAGAAGTCAGGAGATGATGGGGTGAAGAGGTGCACCATGATGACAGTGTAAAGGTTGATGCAAACAGAAGTTGTGGGTGGAAGTGGTGTCAGATAATATGTAAAGAATGAATGTCACCTAAAGGATGCATTGAGAAAATCCTCCTCAAATATACTACACACTTTACCTCCAGTGTCTTTCATTGGTAATTAATGCAACAATTTTTGAAAGTTAAAATATGAACATTTTATTTATTTATTTATTCATTTGTTTTGTTTCATTGTTCACAGACAGGTTCAGAGGTATGTTTAAATGAGTCAGCTTGTACGGTTTAAGCTACTGACCTCAATTTATCCACCCTTTGTCTATTGTGCATCTTCTCATGCAGGGTGGAGTGAGGAGCTCAGTAATATCTGAGGACTTTGGAATCACTGCTTTAACTTACAATTAGGAACTCTCTACAGTGGTTGTATTAGGCACAGGGAACAGACTCCAGACATGCTGGAGGGATAATGTCTCTCAGCAGACCTTGAAACATCTGGAAATTCCTCTGCAGCAGCTGAGGAAAGGGTGGCCTGTTCTGTCCAGTTTTATATTTTGTCACTACAACTTTCAAGAGATAAAACAGACAGAAAATGTGTACTGCTGGCACTGAGGCTGATTCAACTGTATTCTTACTTTATCTCACCAAATTTCTTTCATATACTGGTATTTCATATTTACATTTGTAGATCCTTCTTCAAATGTCCTAATTTCTCAGAAACATAACTAAATTATTATCTTCTGTGCTCCCTCAGCTAGTGTGCTTCTACAACAAATCCTGTAAGCTTGTCACAATGTAGTACCCTGGCTTCTTTTTCTGACAGTTTATTGAAAGTGGTAAATTATAGAAGTCATGATGGCCTATGACCTAACACAGTTACACTTAGGTTTTAAAATTCACACTAGGAAAGGAGCTGTCTGCAAACTAATAATAAAAGTCGCTGGTCCTCAAACTTCACCTCCACTGCTAGGTTGCCCTGCTTCATTTCTAATTGACATGTTGACGCTCTCATGTGAGTGCCTAATATTTTACATGTAAAATCATAATAAGGTATCACACAGCTGTTTTCATCACATATTATTATTCAGTTATAATTAAAATCAATAACAGGAAAACAAAGATACATAGCAATGACTAAAATATGACAAGATTAAAGCATCTTGCAGAATGTTTATTTCAAATACAGGTATTGAACGAAGGTAATCACCCGGGTCATGTATAAAGGTGATGAGCAGTGATAAACCTAATAGGAGTGTTTTTGTTCTGCCCTAACTTTCCGTTTTAAATCCAAATAAATAATACATTTTATTAAAGGCAACTGATATTTAATAAAATGTCTGGTGAATACAGCTATGACTAAAAATTATTAAAATGGTAAAATAATTTTAATTGATTAACAAAATTATGCTTTTAGTTATTATTCTTGTAATTTAATTATTCTGCTTAGGTGACTAACGCTGCTAAAATATAAGACTGAATCAAAAAATAAGCCATATACAGTGATTGAATTCTTCCTGAACTAATTTGATGGCATTTCTGGTATAAACTGGAACTCTGTATACCATTCCACTGATGATATGTGCATGGCAGTACGTTACCACCCTTCACTGCCATGACATAAGTGTATCCGCTCAAGATGACCCACTGTAATTTTGAACCATTGATAGTGGCCTGATCGTTCATCCTTGAACTTGCTGCCAGGGAGGTGCCAATGTGAGAATGAGGATAAGTAAGGTATAACTAGAACAGGCTATTGAACACAGCTTAGCACATCCATTCCTATTCACTTAAGTTTTACACAATACATTCAAGTTATGAATTAAAGTTCCACAAGGTACATTGTTTGTGTGAGAAAACACTTACTAAGTTTAGGAAATAATTTACTCTTAACTAACTTCAATCTATGCCCATAAGCTGATATTAAAAGGCTCATTTTAAAGTAACTGCTGTCATCTTCCCAAATAATTCTCTTCATAATTTTAAATAGTTTTATTGTGTCACAATGTCACCAATCACTGTTTGCTTAAACAGAACACACAGTTCAATGTTTTAATTATTCCTCATAACTACTACCGGAGTCAGTCTAGAGACCTTCAGGACTTCATCACCATTGTTATATCTTGACTGGAATATAGAGACTAAAACTGCAGACATTAGTTCAGTTAAAACCTCACAAGTGCTCACGATCACATGCCCATATGTAAGATATTACAACTAAAACACTGCAGTCACTTTCTGATGGCTGTCACAAATATGTAAAGAAAAGAATAGGGCTTGGGGCACATAAGAAAAAAAAGAAACATTTGAAGATATCAGCAGAAGACACTGCTTCTTTTCCATTTTTTCCACTAAAGAAACTATTTATTATCAAAGCATATGAAAATCTCTGCTTAATAGAAACCAAATCTGAACATTGCTATGCAGTCATGCAGTCACACCCAGAATTATTTCATTTCATTTATATTCACTAAAATCTCACTTTTGTTTTTAATTTCCCACTAAAGGTTTGATTTTCTACCCCTTAAATATTTTATGGCTTCATTACCAATCATTCTTAAAGGGAAAGTCCTTATCCATCTGTCTAAATGTGGTCTCTGGCAAAGGAAAGGCAAATTGCTCTTTAACAAAACAGAGACAATAATTAACAATTTCTTGTTTGGCTAACAACACAGGTCAGAAACTGCCTAAACACCCACCTATTTTATTAACAGAGTTACAGTGTAATACATTCATACGGCTTTATAAATTATCACTATGGATTATTGTCTTTGACCTATTGATCTTGTAAAATTAAACAAAGTAAAAATGTTCAAAACATTCTGTACTTTTAACATGGGATGAAAGTTAAATTTAAAAACTTGTGAGTATAAATCTGAAGGTGTGCCAAAACAAAAAAAAGCACAACAATTTCCAGGGGAACAGAACATACTTGAAATACCCGTCAGACTGAAATTTCCCAGCAAAAAAGAAACATCTGTTTACTGAAATTGTACTTAACATTAAATCTATCTATCTATCTATCTATCTATCTATCTATCTATCTATCTATCTATCTATCTATCTATCTATCTATCTATCTATCTATTGTTACTTGCATTCAGATATTCATTTAAAATGTTCATTCCAATATTAAAAAATAACTAAAAAAATAACTTATGGTTTGCCATATGGATGAATTCTCAAAGCAATTTTTAAATAACCTTACATATTACTTTTTACTTACAGGAACTGAATTTAGACAAAATCTTAAAGTATATATCAACTAATTATAATACAGATACTTGAAATTTCTATTTATAATGGGTAGCATACAGTATTAGCGTTAATTGTGACATTCTCCATCTTACTAAGAAATGTGTATCTTACAGAATAATTATGTGATTCTTGTGAAAGTGAGTACAAAATGTAAAAAGGAAAACAAGTATGTGTCTCAGATCCAAAAACAACTAGCGCAAATGAGAGGAGGAAATTAAATTTTTATTAGGTCAAAGAAGCTGTGTACAGATATTACTGCTGCATTATAAAATTAAAATAATGTAATCTCTATCCTCAGGCACATTAAGGAGTACACTAAATATTATTTTTTAATTAAGCAATTGTCTTAAAATAAAATTTAAAATATAAGAAAAAATACTTATGGCTAGTTCCATATTAAACTGTGGGGTCATTTCAGGAATCCACTTGGTTTCGCTGGACTTTGTTTACAGTATCACTGCTTAGGCACTGAGCCTCTAGTGATGTTACAGATCTCTCTATTTTGGGTTTGCTAATGTGTTTGCAGAGTTAGATAGATAGATAGATAGATAGATAGATAGATAGATAGATAGATAGATAGATAGATAGATAGATAGATAGATAGATAGATAGATAGATAGATAGATAGATAGATAGATTCGTTGTTGACACTTAGAGTAAAATAAAGTGTCCCACACAAAAACTACACAAAATACACTCGTGATGAAATTGATTATGTCCATAATCTTATTTAAACTAACACATTAATATGCCAGAAAAAAACATTCTCTATCCAGTACAATTAGCCTTCTAATGAAGGTTGACAAGGGCGTCATCAGGAGGGTATGATTCACTTATCAGAAAAACAGCAGTTTAGCCAACATCCTTTTCCCTGCTGCCATCTTTAGTGGACTCAGGCTTGTAGTCAGCAAAGAGCATCTTCTGTTCTCATGCTACTGCCTAACATGCCGACTTGCCCGATTTACAGACTTACGGAACCATTTCAGTTTGACCGAATGGAGGTGACTAAGCGGCTTAATTGGTATATGGTGCATGATACATAGCCTATAATGCAGTTAACCTGTAGCTCATATGATTGGACTAGTCCTGTGGAGTTGTCATATGTGCAAGCAGTGTTAATATAGATAAAAGTTAAGTGTATATTCTAACATGAGTACTAAAGCAGATCATTTTAAAATAGAAACGAAATTTATAGCTATGAATCACAAGCAATCCAAATGCCTAATCCCCTTAGAATCATATATTAGATCAAAAAGAATTTGGAAACTCTAGATTTAGTAATTGGGGTCTAGTGGTTTATCAGTTTTACATGACCTTTATAAGTCTGAGATTCTGTCTATAATTAATTACTTGTACATTTGAATTCATATTCTGCTTTTGATACAGTACATTGTTCAACATATCTTTGCATTACTAGCAGAGATGTGAAATAGCTCAATTAAAATCAACTTTCTCTTAACTTGAGTATCAATCAGCCTTTGTGTTATTAGCTAGTTCTAGCAAAAAGCACAAGGTGAAATTGGTGTAGTTTCGGAAATCTTGAATTAAATGACAAGAAAACAAAAAGTGTTGATAAATGAGGCAAGCAAGCTTTCTCAATTTTACCCATAAATGGCCATGTTGTATACAAATTGGAGAATTTCAAGTTCCTGGGCACTGGCTTTTCCATTTCCCTAACATTGCAGGTCAAAAGACCTGTTATAATCAAGAAAGCTGAGCAGTGGCTATTGTGCCTAAGACAGCTGAAGAAGCCTGTAATGCCACAGGAAGCCATAACAAAATGAGATCAGATATTATCACCAGTAAACCTAATGTCGATGGCACATTATGCAACTTCTAGTTGTGGGGTATGTTAGATTTGCAGAGTGAGGTTGCTGATCTTATCACTGGACCATTTTGATGTAAATGACTGAAAATCATTGCCCATGTCACATTTATCAATTGTGTGCTGACCTTTTAGCACAGTTGAACTCTCCCTGTTTCCTGACAGCCAATAGCATGCTGCCTGATGCAGCCGGTGCTGTATAAAAGGTTAACAGCTGTGGCAAGTTCAGCAACTATCTCAGCCCTTTTTTTTTCCTTTTTTCTATTCAATCATGGCATGTAAAACATGAGACATCAGATGGACAAGGTTCTCTTCTGTTTGTAAGGTCCAAAACACCTGCATTCCTTGTTCCTCGTTACTGCATTCTGGATGAGCATTCATTGGTTGTCAGCTTTCTTGCACAAAGAGCCCACCACCATGACAAGACAAAATCAAACCTATTTGACTTTATCAGAGTGAGTCTAGTTAGAGTGAATGGGTATCAGGGTATGTAACATTATGTGACCGGTTAACGGAAGCATGCCACTGACTGCCTCCAACTTACTAAGATTTTGTAAATGAAGGCTATGGCTGACAATCGCTGTAAAAGTAATGTAATGTGTAATAGCCCTAATACAAATTTTGTTGAGGTGGGAGGAAAAGCAGAATACTTTGAGAAATAAAAGCTGTGACAAGATTTGAGGAAGCCACACTACCACTGTAGCAGCACTGAATCCCACCCTGACCTACTAATGTGAAATTCAGCAGATTGCAACTGCCCCTGTTTTTCAAAGGAAAATGTAATGTTAGTCAAACCTAATATTATTCTTAAATGAAGTTCTAATTATTTTTGTTTTATTTATGTAAAATATAGCATTTTATGCTCAATAAATGTACCAGTGCTGATGTCATTTGAGAAGTTTGCATTTATATGAAAACCTAGTGGATATAATGTGCTGCAAAGCTAAAGCAATGAAACATCCACAATGTACAGGGTGCTGTCATTTTCTCCCACACATGGTGGCAGATGCTCTTAAGCAAAACCTGATGGGAAGTCGATAAAATCCCTCCCTAAAACATAATGCAGAAATAAGTATTTATTCTAAGTATTTATTTAGCAACAATAAAAAAACTACATTTTTAAGAAGAATATACAGAATAAGTAAAGATAAAAGACTGGAACTGGAATCAATTAGCACAAAGAGAGGAATGAGACTTAAATGTCAGAGCAAACAAGAAGAGCTACAGTAAATAAACTAACCACAACTGTTGGTTTAGTCCTTTTTATTTAACAAAATAAAAAAAAAAGAAATTAATTTTAATAATCTTAATCCTATAGAAGTGGATTAAAAAGCCTCAATATAGCAATAAGTATTAAACGAACCCAAAGTCAAAACCAAAATATTACCATAACCTAAGCATAAATATGGAAACACCATAAGAGGTAACTTTGTGGAGTGAGGTCAAAGATAAATGTGAAGAGCTGAGTCATCAAGGCTCTTTTATTTTCCTCAGCTAACTGCAGCTCTAATTGAAATGGTGACTTAATACAGTATAATGGAGTATTTAAAATTCAGTCTACACTCACAAATAGGGACCATCTACTATGCTTGGATAAAGTAACAAGTGTCGCAAGCACTTAAGATTAAGTCCTGCTACAAGCCTTGACGTCACTTCAGCCACTCTGGGACCCATTAAAAGAACATTGGCAACCAGGAGGCAGTATTCATTGACAATCCCAATTCCAATGAGGATGGAACTCTCAGTGGAGACACTCAAAATCACATAGAGCTAGCTAATGATATCTGGTTACTTTTTTTGTACTTTACGTTCGCTATTTTAATTCTTGTGTGTTTTAATTGGGACGTCTGGACAGACCCCCAATCCTATTATGATCTTCCTCTTGCTAATTATTTTACATTGTTTAATCCACTGACAAGAGGAAGACATCATCCTGGCCTCTATTATTTAACAGGCAAGAAATAACAAAGTATAAAAACACCCCCAGGCCACTAGACAGCATGTGCTGCAGGATAAGGATATGGGGGTAGTTGTGACTTCTCAAACGAGAAATGGTTAATTTGTGGTATGGCTGTGACATCCAGGAGTTTGAGTGTTTAAGTGTATAGGTGGACCAGGGGCTATCAGAGCTAGCATGCTCACATCTCTATTATAGTTACAAAGTTGTCCACACTGCAGAAATGATTCTAAGGAGGCATGGAAATACAGACAAAAACTGAGTTCAGTTAAGGAACAGAGGCCAGAGGTTAGTGACAAAGTGTAAGGAGATGAGCCAATAGACCACTGATTGTTAAATAGATAAATTCATATACAAAAATATAAAGGGATTCAAGGTATGTGTGGTGGGTGCAGGGGGGCTACTATGTAATTATATCTCTTGTCTTATTTGTACTGCATTTTTGCTCATAATAACATCTGTTAAAATGGCTTTATTCTGTGTTGGAGAAGACTGGAGAGTTCTCTACATATAACAACTTCTAACATTACTAAAATTAAAACACTGAACATGGTGTTACAATTGTTTGAATCTACTTAACCACAGAGAATTAAGATAAGCTGTGGACAAAATCCCAAGTTGTCAAGTTTAAATCCTTCCAAATAAGTCACTTAATCTACATAAGTATCAAAAATGTAGCGTTGTGCAATTCAGTTTATTATGTCTAAATCTCTAAAGTATAATTGGATAATGCCTACTTGAAAAGGATATTTATTTTAACAAGTCAAGGAGTGTTTACAAGTCAACCAAAAATGTAAAAATCTTGCACACAGTAGATTCATAAAGGATATTAAGTCCCCACATGAAAGTTCTAAAGTGAAACATTTGTATACATTTAAAAAAAATACATAGTCTGCTCTTGCATTTTGTAATGGTGATGAAGGGTACTAGAGTTCCAATGTGAGAACAAATTCAATAAAAGTTCCTGAATATATCCATTTTTCAAACCAAAAGTGTTATCAAGTATTGATACACATCTCTAGATTGCATATATATCTTGCAAAAAAAAGTATCCATGACATTTTAGAAACGAAAAAAGCAAAAAGTAAACCATTGTTATGTGATTCAACTATTTTAAAATGAGACCGACTGTGTACTTTACTCACTGTTCATCTTCTTTAACAGCAGCTTTTCAGGCCAGGGGGACATGATGTCTTCCAGCATATACTTTTCACACCAAAAAGGAAACTGCTGTTACTGACATTATTCAATTTTGGTACACAGATGTGAATTGCTGTCTCTGTTCTGTAGACAGCTAGACAATAATGACTGAAAAAGGTCACACTTATGATCACTCCCAGATACAGATATTTACTCACACATAATGCCTGCTGCTGCCCGGTATTATGATGCTCGCTTTTAATTATGTGGTCTGACAAGAGAAAGTTTGAGCACACACGGAGCATGCAAGCGACAAGAACTGAACACAAGTTATAGGCCTTTATTGAGTTTTAATCGCATTGAAGTTTAGAAAGTTTAGTATAGATGTTTAAGCATAAGCAGAGTGGTAGTACAGAGCTGTTATTCCAGCCACCCAGCACTTGGGTCTCCATGGAGTTTGAATTTTCTTTTTTATTCACTTAAAAATGTCTTTAGTTGTTACCATATCTCTATATATATAATCCAATGTCTGTCTGTCTGTGTATGTCTGTCCGCTTTTCACAAGAGATCTACTTAGAGGATGTAGATAAGGTTTTTTTCTATAATTTGCTTGAACATTCCATTTGATTTTGCAACTTCCCTCATTGCGCTATGTATCATAGTTCACTTGCAGTGCCGATTTATTTTTGCGAATCCAAGAGAGACACAGTGGGCCGAGGGGAGGGTGGCAGGGCCCTCCTCAATCACGTGCCAGCCTTGGGGTGTACCCTACCTTCACTTAGCTAGCAAACGAGAGAACTACTTAACGGAATTATATAGTTTTTTTTCTATAATTTGCTTGAACATTCTGGTTGATTTTGTGACTTCTCTCATCTCGTTAAGTATCAGAGTTCACTTGCAGGAGCGATATATTCACACTAATCTGAGACAGAGGAAGCCGGCAGAGGGGATGGGGAAGTGTGACGTCAGGAGTGGGGAGCCAGACAGGGCCCTCCTCAATGTCCTGTTTCACTTCTATGCGGGGCAGAGCCATGGTGGATGGCTAGTCTTCAATAAAAGTGAGTTAGTGTGCTCTATAAAATTTGATAATTGGTTATTAAAGATGTTGCTGTATATCTTTCATTGTGGTTAGGCTCTATCACACTCTATGTCTTTTTCAATTACTCTGCATTTTTTAATCATTGCTGCACTTAAGATGGAAAGTGCATACATTGGTAAGTGAAATTAGTATCAATATGAACATGGCTTGGCTCTTTCAAAAATCCAAGGCTTTTATAAAAAATGCAATGTAGTGTAATTAGTTCAGTTTAGATTTATTGTTATGTGTATATGTTATGGGTAAAACCAGTGTTGTGATGTGAGATTTTGCATATAAGTTGATAAATATTTTGCATGTCTTTATTTGTAACTTAGGCAAAACTAAGTCAGGAAAGTGAATTTTACGACAGAGTTGGGGGAAGTGCTTGAAACAAATGTTTCTCTGCTAGAGTCTCTCTCTCATCCCCCACACAAAGCCAGGTTGCCTAACTGTCAAGCTTTACTTCAACAAATGGTTTTGGAGGGTGGCAGGTGTGAAGATGTTCTATTCCCCCATTGGTGTGAAGTATGGCTATTTGGGACTGGCTTGTATCAGAAGCCTTTAAGTACCATGACATCCTATTGGCTCAAGGGGTTGGACAGAGAATCTATAACTTTGCTTGTTTAACCTCACTCTCTCTCTTACTAACATCTGATGAAGGAGCATCTCATACCATGAACTGAAAAAGACAACACAATGAAGAGCACAGCTCGGCAGCCATATTGAGAAAGGCATGCGGACTGTTCTGAAGAAAGCTGACCACAAATGATGCCTTAACTAGAGACATTTTAACTAACTAACAAGGCTGTGTGCCGCCTGAAACTACACATCAACATTTATCAGGTTGTATGGTTGCCAATATTAAAATGTACTTTGCATATTATTATTTATGAATATCTATAATAATAAAAGGCAAAGCCCTCACTGACTGACTCACTCACTGACTGACTGACTCACTCATCACTAATTGTCCAACTTCCCGTGTAGGTGGAAGGCTGAAATTTGGCAGGCTCATTCCTTACAGCTTACTTACAAAAGTTAGGCAGGTTTCATTTCGAAATTATACGCGTAATGGTCATAACTGGAACCTCTTTTTTGTCCATATACTGTAATGGAAGGCAGCAAGATGGCCGTAGGAGACGGAGTTGCGTGTCGCGTCATCACGCCTCCCACGTAATCACGTGAACTGACTGTGAACTCAGTACGTAGAAAAGAAGGAGGAGCCCCAAAGAGCGCTGAAGAAAACATTCATTACACAATTGACAAGGCAGCGAAACAATAAGAAGCGAGTGAGTGACGCATACAAGCATCTTCATAAGACACGAGGTATAAAAAAGCACGGTGTAAACCGTAAGTCTAAATTAACTTTATAGAAACGCTCCTGCTGCCGTTTGCAATACCATATTCGTGAGATACAAGTTTAATGAGAATACACGAGGTATAAAAAAGCACGGTGTAAACCGGAACTTTAAATTAAGTTTATAGAAACGCTCCCGCTGCCGTTTGCAATGCCATATTCGTGAGATACAAGTTTAATGAGAAGACACGAGGTATAAACGAGAGTTTGCATCACTTTGTAACAGAGTTAAAATTGCTGTAGCGAGAAACTTTTAACTGCCGGGTCTTAGCTAACATTAAATAAACCCGTGGACATCGCAACATCACACAAGAGAGCGGCTCACGTGAAGTGACTGAACGCAGCAGGAGTGATCACTTCGATGAATCAAACCTGTTCAAAAAACACATTACACAATTGATAAGGTAGGAAAAGAATATGAAACAAAGCACGGTATAAACCGTAACTTTAAATTAAGTTTATAGAAACGCTGCCGTTTGCAATACCATATTCGCCCCTGCGAAGCACGGTGATTTTGCTATATATATTAAACTATTTCAACCATTGTATGATCTGCTTCTCGCAACTGAAAGAGGGCACCGTGGCAGAAGTTAGCCGACTTGCTCACCAACCACAAGCGTTACCTGGTAGGTAACCACCCATACAATCAGATTGTGAATCAGACTACGAATGTCTGCAATGTAATTACCCCGATCTACATGCTGTCAAATGAACGAACCACACGCCGTGGCACAACGTTAGGGGCTTCGCCTCTACGTCCGAGGATCGATTCCCGTAAGGGAGTGCAGTGAGTGTGTACGCCTGATGAGCCCACAATTACGGCGAAACACGTGTCGCATACTACGCATCTTCAAAGCACGGTGTAAACAGTAAGTTTAAATTGAGTTTATAGAAACGCTCCCGCTGCCGTTTGCAATACCGTATTAGATGACTTTGTAACAGAGTTAAAATTGCTGGAGCGATAAATTTTTAACTGCCGGGTCATGTCGCGTGTTCTTGGGTAGGTACACCAAAAAATGTATACATTTATGCATGTAATGGGCAAACAAAAAATGTACTATACCCGAAAGCACTACAGTAGTACTCAATGTATCTTTACTTCTTAAATGTTAATGTTTTACTGTTTAATAATTTATACGCTTCTTATATGTTGTTCAGATTTTTTTATCAAAATACCAGTAACAGCGCACTGCACGATAACGTGGAGTGAATACACTTGACATGACCATTCATAGTATTTATCCTCTTTCTCTGTACGTGTACCATTCGTTTGCTCAGAGGTTGATGCGCTTGCTTCTTAATGAGCAGCTCTTCACCCTAGCGTCCCGCTGCTTCTCTTCTTTCGTCGGCATCTTTTCCCGTTAAAACTGATTTTTTTTAAAACTTAGTATGTTTTCTTTAATTTTTCAGTTAAGCTGGCACTTAAGTCTTCAATCTGCCTCAAGAATGATTAGCGAAGGTGGTAGAGAATGAAAACGGCAGCCGTACGCATCCGCCACGGACGCACTGGTGCACGCAGCTGTGAGTTGATTCTACAATAAAATAAAATAAAGATAAAAAGAGTAATAACTTGCAGCACCGCTATTCAATTACACTTGCCTAACGCCTTTCCTAAGGGGAAATACTGTGGGATCTGAGCATCCGTCAAAGCAGCAATCACAGGCCCGATTAGAAAGCGGGAAGCTGTGATTTGTAGTCTCCCTCCCATGTAACAATCACAGCCCGTATTGCAACGCACTATGTATGTATATGTATATATGTGTATGTGTGTGTATATGTATGTGTGTATATATATATATATATATATATATGTTCATATGTGTAGGAAAGCGAATAGTAGACGTGACGTAGTATATGTGTACCAAATTTCAAGTCAATAGGTGAAACGGTTTGCGAGCTACAGCTGATTTAAAATCCTGGACAGACAAACGAATAGCCACGGTAGCGTATTATAGAAGAACATTTTACTGTTTAATAATTTATATTTATATGCAATGTGCTTCTTATATATTTCTTCATATTCTCATATGATAATGATGTTAATGTTGTTTATATTGATTTCTATGTTATTGTAAGTGCTCTTTATTTGTGGAAAAATAAATTTGGCAATTAACAAACTTATTTTATACATGCTACATTTTATTTTTTTCTCTTGCACTCAGTGAGCAAATCCACTGGGTAATCAGCTATATATATGTGTAGATATGTATCTATATATATGTGTATATATTTATAGATATGTATATATCTATATGTGTATATATTTGTAGATATGTATCTATCTATATATATATAGATATGTATATAGATATATATGTGTATATATATATGTGTCTGTGTATATATATGTGTGTTTGTATGTATGTGTATGTATATATATATGTGGATGTATATATATATATATATATATATATATATATATATATATATATGTATATATGTAGATATGTGTATATGTAGATATGTATATATATGTGTATATGTATATATATATATGTGTGTGTGTGTGTGTGTGTATGTGTATATATATATATATATATATATATATATATGACAGCAACACTCATAACAATAACAACACAATTACATTGACAATCATGTTACGTTATTTTTAAAGTGTTTCCTTTTCTTTTTCATAACCTCTTTAACACATTACTTCTCTGCTGCGAAGCGCGGGTATTTTGCTAGTTATCAATAATTTATTGTTTAAATTGTAACTTAACTCCTGCTTGTCTTTTACTACACCTAATTGCCTGAGGTTATAAATGTAGGAGGGAAGGTGGGGAGAAGTTATATACTATAATACCTTGTAAACAGTGGTAAGTCTGGGAGATTTGAAGCATTCTAACAAAGGCTACATATTAATAATACAATAGGGGAAAGTAGAGCAATATATTACTCTACCAAGACAAAACAACCAGAAATTGGTTAAACATAGCACTACCAGGGTAAAGCTCACATTGTCCAAAAGGCCTGGATAAACTTAGTATTACCTGGGTAAAGCTTTCATTATCCAAAGAGATTACCCAAGTAAAGTTATCTGTAGTACTAGGGTGTTGTACCATGTTAGCCATTATGAATTTAGAGAAAAGCCAAGCAAAATGACACCTTTTATTGGCTAACTAAAAAGATTACAATATGCAAGCTTTCAAGGCAACTCAGGCCCCTTCTTCAGGCAAGATGTAATCATGCTATTCTAGCTTTACCCAGGTCTGTTGGATAATGCAAGCTTTACGCGGGTAATGCTAGGTTTGTTCAGTTTTCAGGCCTTACCCCTAATTTATGTAATACAATGAAACTCTTACCACCACACAATCACTCAGTTTGAATCTCCCTCTGTAGGCTATGTAAAATAACAACACAGAATGTAATAAGTGAAAAGTTGGCATTGTTTAGGAAACAGTAATCATATGATTTGAGTAAGCATCTGTCTGTTTTTACAAGCCATGCCAGAATATATCCAATGAAAAAACAGAATTGCAAAAATAAAGCTTTGGAACCTTTGGGAATTTGGCAAATCGTGGCGTGTGTCAAAACTCAACCTGTGATGCCCACTGCCAGTAAACAAGAAAACAGTAACTTACCTTATCTCTGGAAACATAAAATTTATCTCTGGAAAACAGTAGCAAAAATCTGTGATAAAATGTGTAATTTCCAGTTTACTGCTGCTGTCACAAGTATGCCTCAGAAATTCACATTTTCATGAATCAAAACCTTTGCTGCTTCCAGCAAGTCTTATGGGTTTTGTTTTGAGGTTGGGACCTCAGTATGCTTTATCACCATTATGAAAACCAAGAGAAGGCTATGTATTTTTTTTTAGAATTTATAACAGAGGCTTCACTTCAGAATGCAATTTCATGTGGCAAATTAACATATGTCATGACTGTGAAGAAATAACTTCGACCAGAAAAATAACAAACATATCCTTTAATTTTGGTTTAATCTATTAGTGTAGCAAATATGCAAACATAGCAGTCAGTCTTCACTCATCCACCTATCCATCTATTTATTAAATGCAATTAAAATCCGTGGGGAGCCAACTGTGGAAGCATCACGTGCAAACTCTGGGTGGTGTGGCTGTGCATTCACATAATTAATTCAATAAATACTTGTTGAAAAAATGTATTATTTACCCTAAAACTCGATAAAAAAAATTAAAGTAAAAATAGACCAAGTGCATTACCTAAGCAAGACATAAATTGTCTTATAACTCAATCAGTGCATTTTTATTAAAGTTTAAAATTAAAACTCAAACCAATTGATAACATTCCTGTGTGTGACCCACTTCACTAATAATGCTCAAATTCTCAGGTAACCGTATCCATGTAATGGTGCATTAGCAGGACACTGCACTCAGTGCGTTAGAAATTTTGGCTGTTCATTGGTTCAAAGCTTCTTCTCATCTTACAGGTTACTCCAGCCATGTGTGGTCCATTATTCCCAGCTTTGTATAAAGACATTTAGATTCCTGACCGCTGTCTTGATTACTGTTAGACAAATATTCTCTTTGTCTAAGGTGACACTAATCTCCAATCCACAGACTGTGCATGCTAGTTTTTGAAAACTTTACTTTGAAAGGGTGTATATATACAGTATATGCATTATTTTTATAGTAAAAATGGTAAAAAATATATTTTTGAATAAATACTACATTAAAACATATTATGCTACATTACTACAATGTTATCTTTAGTTTAATTTGATAACATCTGCCAACATCTTTTTCTTTCGGCCAGACTAGAATATGGTTCTGCTTAATATGTGTAAAGTGGATTAAAGGCTGTAAAACCTGCTGAGGGCACAACAGGTTTTTTTTCCAACAATGTTTCCTTTGTACCTGAGAGTTAATGATCATTCAGATAATAGCCAACTATGGTGGTCTACAAAATGAACAAAAAACAATTCAGGTTGGATTCATTAGTGAATGCTGTACAAGATTTCAATATGTATGCCTTTAAAAGCCGGGTTTGCAAACCAATATTAAAAACTCCTTCCACATCCCAGAAAAAAATGGTACTGCATGCAAATCGCATAAATTCTTCTTTAGGTGAAATGGCTAGCAACACTGCCTTGCAGTTAGAGTCTTGGCTTTAAATCTGGCCCATTCAGTCTCTTGTAGTGTTTGGAAGTCCTCCCTGTGTCTGTGTTAACTTTTGTCTTGCCATTCTGGTTGTCATCCACATCAAAAGACAGGTTTGATTAAATTTAAACTCTAAATTAGCTCAATGTGAGCTAGTGTTAGTGTGTGAGAGAATGTGCCTTGCAGTGAAATGCATAGCTTTAGTTCCCGCCTTACACCCCAAGTTGGGATATGCTTTGGCTACCCTAAACTACCCTAAACTGGGTAATACATGTTTGATAAAAGATGGATAGATACATAAAATATAATAAAAATATTGATTTGCATTTTATTTTTACCATTTTTTAATTAAAAGTTTGGTCTTCATAACCTTACACTGGATTAAGCAGGTTTAAAAGGCACATAGATAATATTTTCATATCATCAAAATAGACTTGTTAGTTTTATTTAATTTAATTCATTCTGAACATCTGGAGAATGATGTCTTTGCTAATATAAATTTATATATAGCAAGTAGATGGCAGCGTATTACAGTGATTAGAATCTCATAACTATAGAAAAGTGGGGATGACTCTTAGTCAGGTCACTGTCTGGGTGAAATTTGCATATTCCTCTTGTTTATGTGTATTTTTATCCAAGTTCCCTTGTTTCTTCTGCACTTTCCAAAAAAATAGTATTTAGGCCTTAAGGACAGGAAAGCTGCTATATGAATAAAATGTATTATCATTATTATGTACGGTGGCGCAGTGGGTAGCGCTGCTGCCTCGCAGTTGGGAGACCTGGGGCCCTGGGTTCACTTCCCGGGTCCTCCCTGCATGGAGTTTGCATGTTCTCCCCGTGTCTGCGTGGGTTTCCTCCGGGCGCTCCAGTTTCCTCCCACAGTCCAAAGACATGCAGGTTAGGTGGATTGGCGATTCTAAATTGTCCCTAGTGTGTGGATATGTTTGTGTGTGTCCTGCGGTGGGTTGGCACCCTGCCTGGGATTGGTTCCTGCCTTGTGCCCTGTGTTGGCTGGGATTGGCTCCAGCAGACCCCCCATGACCCTGTGTTCGGATTCAGCGGGTTAGATAATGGATGGATGGATTATTATGTAAATTTTGGAGTCACCATTGGCCTAGTGTGAGTAAATGTAATGTAGTTGTGTGCATGCTGTTGCATTGTCTCTGCCTGGTTCCCAATGCTCTTGAGGTGGTCTTCAGCTCAGTAAACTTAGATTTCCTTAAGGAAGCTGGAAAATGGGAATCGACAAATGTAACAGACAAGAAATGACACACATTGTTCTCAAGGAAGCAGTAAAAGTAAAGCAAATACATAGACCTGCACACTGAAAGAAGTTGGCTGGGGAATATGAAAATAATAGTACTGAAGAATAGCTTTGAGAAATATTTAGAACAACTTTTAGACAGAGAAATGGCCAAACAAATGCAGATAATTACACTCATGGGAACAGCACAAATTCTAATAAAAGTGGTGAACTAGGCCTTGGGAATTTGGTTAATGTCCAATATCAAATTGAATGATAGTAACTAAATGCAATAGGCCGCTTTGTAAGTGATCTTACTGTACCTTTGAATAACTACAGCACATAACTTGAGCCCTGTTGTATCACTTACATTAAGATTACGAGATGACAACGGCTCAAGCTGAGGACAAAAAACTTAGCATGCAAGGATTGCCAAGTTAGTCCTTTGGCTAAAATGTACATCAAAATATGATTTAAATTGATTGGGAAATTGTTAAAACTTTTGAGTGGCCCTGTATATGGTCTGTAGTCCAGAAGATTCTGGGTCACTGATGTCCATTATGTGAATCACAGCATAGCAATATGGTAAAAGTAAGATGGCAACCCAAGCATGTGTAGGTTTCATTTTCATAAAAGCACTTCAGATTGTTTCTCAGATGAATTTATGTTAAAATGTGTGAAGTATACATATTTTATCTAATTTAGTTATGTCTTCTCAAAATTAGTCCAAATGGGGCGTTCAAGTTACTTTGTATATGGGCTGTCTTATATTGGCTGGTGGTGCCATTCACTTGGTCCATCAATCAATTCTGCTGTGTTCTTTATCTGCATAAAGCACATTTTCAGTGTGCAGTGCAGTGAATATAAAGTAGCATATTAAAAATATTGACAAATTTTTTTAAACTTATCAACAAATAAAAAACATAAAAAACTCTTTATCATATTCTTCAAACCATTCCTGATCAATTTTTGCAGTGTGGAAGGATGCATTATCCTTATCAGGGAATCTTATTGCCATAAAGGGGTATACTGTATGTAATCTATAACAATCTTTAGGTAGGTAATATGCGCCAAAGTAATATCCACATGAATGCCAGGGCCCAAGGTTTCCCAGAAGAACATTATCCAGAGCATCACCCTTGCCTTCTTCCCCTAGTAGATAGATAAATGGCACACTCACACCCAGTTGTACAAACAATCTAAAAGTTAACAAGATTCATCAAACCAGGTCATCTTCTTCAATTGTTCCATGGTCCACTTCTGGTGCTCATGTAGATAGATAGATAGATAGATAGATAGATAGATAGATAGATAGATAGATAGATAGATAGATAGATAGATAGATAGATAGATAGATAGATAGATAGATAGATAGATAGATAGATAGATAGATAGATAGATAGATAGATAGATAGATAGATAGATAGATACTTTATTAATCCCAAGGGGAAATTCACATACTCCAGCAGCACCTTACTGATAGGTCTACATTGTAGGCATTTGTACCCATTGTAGGCACTTTCAGTGGGTGAATGAGTCAGCATAGGCACTCTGATTGGTCTGTGGCTACTCATCTCCACATATAGATACAGTAGCTGTGATGCACTATGTGTTATGACATCTTTCTTTCAAGGCCAGCATTACATTTTTTCAGCCTTTTGTGCTATAGTAGCTTTTCAGTGGGATCATATCAGATGGGTCAGCCTTTGCTCTCCCCACACGTCAATGAACCTTGGGAATTCATAACCTTCTAACCAGTTTACTGGTTGTCCTTCTTTGAACCACATTTGGTTGGTACTAAGCACTGCATACTGGGAACACCCCACAAGATCTGCCACTTTGGAGATTCTTTGACCCAGTCGTTTAGTCATCACATGTGGGCCCTTTTCAAAGTCACTCAGATCTGTATGCCTGCCCATTTTTCCTTCTTCCAACACCTCACTTTTAAGAACTGATTGTTACCCTGCTGCCCGCTATATCTCACCCCTTGACAAGTACCACTCTAGTGAGATAAGCTAAAATGTTCATTATTTCAGACATATATTACATTTTGAGACTTTCTAAATGTTTGCTAACAAAAAAATATCTAAGTTTTATTCCTTGTTCAGAGAAATTACATGAAACTTTAAAGTGAAATCTTGGACTTCAACAAATTACTTTCAAAAACAGATGTCGTATCAGGTCATCTTCTGATTATCTATGTTTAATGAAACTGACTTATTATTCCATATTATAAACAGTTTGGCTTTGTTTTATTATCTTTGCACTGCAGCTTGTTGATTGCCCTTAATCACACAGTCATTTGCACTGAGATTTATTAAAAGAGCTTTGAAATTTACTTAAATTGCTTTTGGCAGAAACAGTCTCTAGACCATATATATCTAAAAAATCAAATTAAAAAATAAGTTTGGCATTTTTGAAGATGAGGTTATTTTTCACAATAGTGGCACACATTATCTTGATCCAAAAACTTGAGTTGTTAAATGAGGTATAATTTACAAATATGTTAAAAAAGTCTATGAACTATGAAACAAAAGCTTTAAAAAATACTGATAGATTATACTTTATTTTTCCCCAAGGCGAAATTAAATTAATTCAATTAATTACCTCCTCTCCAACTTCTAAGATGTGTTTGGGATGTTGGAAATAAATTATTATTATCACAGATTCTAGGCATTAGCTTTCCCAGGGGAAGAATACATAGGGAATGGTCATGGTGAAACTAGTACAGTCAAAAAAACTATGAAACACAAAGGAAACACTACAGAAGTAAACCACGTGTCTGTAGCCATTTGGTTCAGCACTGCATTTTTGGCTAAAATGCATTTGGGATGCAATAATAAAATGAAGAATAGAATGTCTATAATTTCTATTAACCCCTTTTTGATAATCTTAAAAGCTATTGCTTGTAATAATAAAAACACTCAATTGAATGCTGTAAGGCATCAAGGAAAATCTTAATATAATGAAAGTTATATATTTAGTCCTTTAAGGCTGGTTCACTTCTTCCAGTATAATTTTGGAAAGTAATAAAATGTCTATGAATGATGAAAGTTGCAACATACCATAAATGGCAGCGTGACAATGCTGGCTCCTCGTCAAATATGCCTCAAGTTGTTTTCCAGAGTAGGTAGAGTAAAGCCCTATTTGGAAGATTTTGTTTTGCACCAGGAAGTATGATAAAGTAATTACTACTGGAGGACCTATGTAATTTTTGTTCCATTTGAATATCTGAAATGGAGCTTTACTGACATGCTGATTTTAGCAGTGCCAGTTTTACCTGGGGTAGTTTTTTTTTACTGACTTTTTTATAGAAGGTACAGTAAAATCTTTACTGAGACATGAATGTGTAGTCTGTAAAAAATAACTGATGAGCAATTCAAACAGGACTAAAGTTACAGATGTCCTCCAGTAAGAATTACCTTACCCCACCACTACTTGGTGGTGTAAAACTAATCCCATCTGAAGAGGATCTAAGTCCCAATCTCTGCAACAATGGCATTACTCCTTGGTGGGCATCATTTGACATTTTCATTATATCACCACTTGTCATGAGCCTCACCATATAGCTATAGACTATAACTTTTAATCCCTGTGTGGTATGGTGATATCTGTGGCGATTGTGCTATTTTAAAGAAATAAATGAACTGTAAGCAGCGTGGCTAGACTAGGCTTGAGAGAGTGCCACTTCGCTGTATGGTCTCAGGGAGTTCAGTGGGGGTAGTGATTTGATTGTCTGTTGCGTGCCCACGCAGTCAACTCAGCTGTTCCCCATTGACTCTCCGGGTCTCATTATGAGGAGCACCTGCACTCTCAGGTAGAAAAGGGAGTCCGAGTGGAGAGCCAGGAGAAAAAAAGTACAAGAAGGACCAGGAGAGTCCGTACTGTGAGGAAAGGAGGCAGGTGGTTAGGAATATGCCCCTGGGAAACGGCAGGCCTGTGCTTCAGGTTTGGGCTGAGGAAGAGAAGCTCCCATTGAGTTACACAGGGGAATAGAAGTGGCCCCATTATGCTGACGTGAGTGGGGTTCAGGTTACTGTCCTGCAGACACCAAGGGACTGCCGGTGGGAACCCGAACCCAGAATAAAAGGATGATTGCACCCTTTCAGCTTATCGGGAGATTCTGCCTGGATTTTAACCTAATATTAATGGATTTGTTTATTGTTATTTATATGACATTTTAACCTCCACGATTTTCACCTGCTTTCTATTAGATTATTTATATGTTTACGAAGAAGCACTGCAGGAGCTTTGCACTTTGTTTTGGAAATTAAGCTGTTCTCATGTGCCTGGCTGTTCCTCGGTTATGTTATCGACAGATCCGGGTTCAAGTGCTGCCAAGTAGTGTGGAGTCAACCTGGGTCGACACACAGTGTCTTTCCAGTTTTGTATCTCTATGTTTCTCTAGTCTTAAACCCACTGAGGCTCATCATCCAAGTGTTCTGGCTTATAATGATAAGTTTCATCAACTTGCTTGTGAATTTGAGCTAAGATCGTATTAGCTTTCTCTCCATGTTCATAGTAATGATGTCTTGATTTAAAAATGAATTGTTCTGTTTCTTTAGTTGTCAAGAGGTTGAGTTCTGTATGCACAGCCTGCTTTTCCTATGAAGTGCTTCATTGGACACCTGGTGTGTTCTTGATCTATTCTGGTAATTTCACTGATTAGCTCTGATACCTTTGTGATTTCCCATTTATTTTTGTGGGAAAGATATGAGATAATCTGTCCTCTTAAGAAAGCCTTCAGAGTTTCCCAGAGTATTCCTGCAGAGACCTCTGAGGATAAGCTTCATCAACAAGGTAAAATTTCTCATCATCTTCATAGTCAGACGTATCAGTAATATGAAATAAATGCTTGTATGCCAAACTTCTTTGAAAAGTTTAAATTTTACTGTAAACAAAATCACACTCTAAACAATCAAATTGTTATCACAATACTATTGCAACTGCAGTAAACTGAGGCTAACTGCCAGTAATCACACCCATGATAGAAGTCACATACATTTAGAGGAATGAAGGGAAACAGACAACTGGACGTCAATAAAAATATTAGAGACTGACAAAAATAAATCACCTGCTCTAGAAAACAATATGGATAGACACTTTGCTAGTGTTTGTTCCATCTCAAGGAGTAAATCAATGCTCAAGATTGTTCTTGGCCTCAGAGTGGATGTATTTGGTAAGTTTTCAGGCTTGTCTTTCACATTTTTCTCATGCTTCATTGACTGCTTGGGAGATTTTTTTTATTTACAAATAATGCTTCAATTAGCAAAGCAAATTTACAGGCAAACTGCAAAAAATGGTGTTTCAAAAATGTAACTTTAACAGACAGGTATGAACTCAAATCCTGTCCGTCACTGTCACTTTCAATTTCATGTATATGTGGGCTTTCTACAGGTACTCTGGTTTCCTCCCATATTCTCGAATAGGTGCACTTTACTTTAATTTGCAACTCCAGATTGGCCCTGTGGGGATATACTGTATGCATGAGTGGGCCCTGTACCAGACTAAAGGCCTGTCTACGTCTGTTTCATGTCTTGGGCCTTGTGTGCTAGGATAGACCCCACCCCTCCCCCCACCACAACCCTGTGGGTTTGAAAGTGCTTTTTTTTCAAATATAATCACAAAAGTGCAAATGTATACCTTTTAGTTACATAGACAGAACAAATGTATGCCTTTAATGGTATACAGTGATCCCTCCTCAATCACGGGGGTTGCGTTCCAGAACCCCCCGTGAAAGGTGAAAATCCGCGAAGTAGAAACCGTATGTTTATATGGTTATTTTTATATTGGCATGCTTGGGTCACAGATTTGCACAGAAACACAGGAGGTTGTAGAGAGACAGGAACTTTATTCAAACACTGCAAACAAACATTTGTCTCTTTTTCAAAAGTTTAAACGTGCTCCATGACAAGACAGAGATGACAGTTCTGTCTCACAATTAAAAGAATGCAAACATATCTTCCTCTTCAAAGGAGTGCGCGTCAGGAGCAGAGAATGTCAGAGAGAGAGAGAGAGAGAAAAGCAAACAATCAGAAATCAATAGGTGCTTTTTGGGCTTTTAAGTATGCGAAGCACCATGTGGGAAGCGTGTCGCTTGACAAAGCAGCTGTAAGGAAGGGAGCAATGTGAAGGTAGTCTTTCAGCATTTTTTAGACGAGCGTCCATATCCTCTAGGGGTGCGAACAGCCCCCCTGCTCACACCCCCTCCGTCAGGAGCAGAGAATGTCAGAGCAAGAGAGAGAGAGAGAGAAAAGCAAACAATCAAAAATCAATAAGTGCTGTTTGAGCTTTTAAGTATGTGAAGCACCGTGCGGGAAGCATATCGCTCAACAAAGTAACCACAAGTAAGCCCAGCAAGGAAGGAAGCAATGTGAAGGTAGTCTTTCAGCATTTTTTAGACGAGCGTCCATATCCTCTAGGGGTGCGAACAGCCCCCCTGCTCACACCCCCTCCGTCAGGAGCAGAGAATGTCAGAGCAAGAGAGAGAGAGAGAGAAAAGCAAACAATCAAAAATCAATAAGTGCTGTTTGAGCTTTTAAGTATGTGAAGCACCGTGCGGGAAGCATATCGCTCAACAAAGTAACCACAAGTAAGCCCAGCAAGGAAGGAAGCAATGTGAAGGTAGTCTTTCAGCGTTTTTTGAGGAGCGTCTGTATCCTCCAGGGGTGCAAACAGCCCCCGTGCTCACAATATATTTGAGGAGTTTTATTTAATACGTAATACTTGCTCTGATTGGGTAGCTTCTCAGCCATCTGCTAATAGCGTCCCTTGTATGAAATCAGCTGGGCAAACCAACTGAGGAAGCATGTACCAGAAATTAAAAGACCCATTGTCCACTGAAACCCATGAACCAGCGAAAAATCCGCGATATATATTTAAATATGCTTACATATAAAATCCGCGATAGAGTGAAGCCGCGAAAGTCGAAACGTGATATAGTGAGGGATTACTGTACTGGATTACGCTATTGCATGCACCTATAAAAGATTCTTCTTCTCTGGTTTTTCCTTTACTCAGGGATACCATGGTGAGGTGTATTTAAAAAGACCTGGACAACCTTCAGAGCTGGTAGAACATCTGGAAAATGCAGTGTACATGTAGAAAAGTGCAAAGTGCTACATGTGGGCAAAAGGAATATCAATTATAAATACAAGATGAGAGACACTTCTGTACAGGAAGCAACCACTGAAAAGGATTTAGGGGTTTATGTTGACACAACATTTTCATCAACTAAGCAATGCACAGAAGCAATTACAAAGACAAATACAATAATCAGAAAAACTGTTGAATTTAAGTCATGGAATGTTATGCTCAAACTCATAAGACTGCATCTGGAGTATTGTGTGTAGTTCTAGTCATCACAGTACAAGAAAGACATAGCAGCACCTGAAGCTGTGAAGAGGAGAGCAACCAAGTGCACCTCAGGACTTAAGGACATGTCATACTTTGACAGACTCAGAGAATTAAACCTGTTTAGTCTCAAGCAGAATAGATCCAAAAGGATCTCAAAAGGATTAATAAAGTAAATCCAGGAACTTTCTTTCAGCTTAAGGGTGAATCACGTACTAGAGAACATCAGTAGAAATTAAGGGGAAGTACTGTACATTTAAGACTGGAGCCAGGAAGCACTTCTTTACAAAAACAGTTGTGGGACTCTGGAACAAACTACTGAGACACATAGTTGAGACAGAAACCTTGACAACCTTTAAGAAGAATCTGAATTGACATACTCTAACAGCTTAGCCATTAGCTAAACAAATGGGCTTAATGGACTGAATGGTCTCCTCTCATTTGTCAGTTTTCTTATGTTCTTATATATCTCTTTTTTTCATTACATTCTGTTTCTAGCAATCTTCGTATTATCCTCAATATCTTTTACAATTGCATCCGTTCATAGAAGATTATAAGTATAAACTGCAGAATAAATTATATCCCAGTTTATTCCATATGAGAGAGCTGTTGTAAGACTGACAATGAAGCACATGACTTAATTTGTTCTATTGTATTCTTGTGAAATCTTTTATAATCTAGCGTATATTATGACTTATTTGTTAAAAGTCAGATTTTTGTGCTGTTGAAATGCTCTGATTCATAAATAAGTAATGCAAATACTGTACATTTTCTTTTTTAGTTTAATTTCATGCATCTAGTATTCAGAAGCCAAAAATGATGCTTATGTTCCAGATTAAACATTTCAGAAACATAAAATAATTATACAGTATTAAGAGCCCAGAATCCAGCAATAAACACTTATTTACACAAACATGCAGTGAGAAGAATGGAAGACATGCTGACAGAATCGATACCACAGCAGAATGTTTGCGCTGCTGAGGCTTCCTTTTTGTTTTTTGGCCTTTATGTCCGTACACAGTTTCTCCCTGTGAATTACTTTATGAATAAGGCAATTTGGTGTGGAAGGCGGCTGAGGCCAAAATTGTTTTCAGTTTCCCATAACCTGCTAGAATATCATTCATGACAACACAACATCTTGCCAGACTAATTCATCATATTAAGAAGCCTTCTTCTCTTTGTTTTACTTCCATTGGGATAGAAGTCAGGACTGGGGGGAGTTTGGGAATAAATTATATTACTGCTTATTGCCAGTTTTTAAATATATAGTTCAATGTTATCTTTTATCTTGCTGAATTACATATTAAATGCTTTAAGAAATTACAAATTAAATCTCTCCATTATATAAAAAAATCCTGGGACGAGCAAAGAATTTTTTCAAGAGATTTTTTCAAGTCCCACGAGACAAGACTTTGGCCATGAGATTTTTTCAAGTCACACCCACCTCTCAGCCATATTCAACCATGCACACAGTACTCTCACCTCTCATTCGTGTGAATGCTTTTGACAGACACAGTCCCTGCTCTCTCAGCTCTTATAAATTTTAATGTTTTCCTCACTTTAAGTTCCCAATTAAAGAAGACGTATTATGTCCAAATCTTATTGAAGAACTTCACCACGAAGAGTTATCAACAGAAAAAATGAGTACATGGGCAATCCTAGCACCGAGAAATCAAACAAATTATCACCAAAAATGTTGATCGGTTACATGGCAAATTTGTTAAATGCGTATGAATAGACTATGCCGAAACAGTTGGTGGTGATCGTGTGGAAGATGCAAACATCAACTTACAATATCCTGAAGAATATCTACAACTGTTAACACTGTCCAGTCTTCCACCGCAAGAATTACTGTAGAAAGAAGGATGTATCAAAGAAAGGTAATGTAGTACATCTTCAGGGGATAACATTAGACAACAAAGGAGATCTTGATATGCCATTTGTATTTGTGGATTTCCCATTGGGATTAATAAAGTATCTATCTATCTATCTATCTATCTATCTATCTATCTATCTATCTATCTATCTATCTATCTATCTATCTATCTATCTATCTATCTATCTATCTATCTATCTATCTATCTATCTATCTAAAACATTAACAGTTTCCTGTTAGAATAGCTTTTGCAAAGACAATTAACAAATCTCAGAGCCAAGAATTCACAAAAGTCATTTAATTTAATAGAGAGAGAAAGAAACAAAATGCAATCACAGGCTGTTATACATTGTGTTGTCACAATGAATAGTCCAAACACAGAATCAAAATTCATTGCGATATTGACAAAAATTTACTTCAAAAAATTGTTTTTACTGAAGTTTTACAGTAAAAGTGTAAGTTTAAAAGGTATTTGCGTGTTAATTTCAAAGCCAAACAGAATGAAATCATATTACATGACTTTCAAATTATTATATTTTGCTATTTTTTAATATGGTTAATTACTCGCTGTAATGTAATATAGTTATTTCTATTATGCATATGTAAAAATTCCCATGAAAATAAAAATCTGTTGTAAAAGCTAGCCTGGCCACAGACAGACACGACAACGCAGTGTCCAACACACACACGTTTATTTAGCAACCACTATTATACTTATAATTATTTACAGGGCACAGTCCTTGGTTCTTTTGGCCGCCTCCACTCCTGCCATGCAAGCTCCGTCCTTCTTCCACCCAACTCTGGCTTCCTAATTGGAGTGAGGTAGCCCCTTTTATCTTGCCCCGGATATGCTCCAGGCGCCTGGTGATGTACTTCCGGCAGCACTCCCCAGTGTGGCGGAAGTGCTGCCCTTGCACCTGGAAGCACTCCAGGTATACACCATTCCTGGTCTGTCAGCACTTCCTGATGTCCCGGAAGTGCTGTCCCCCAGGGAGCAAGGACTGGTCGAGTGCCCTGGGAAAAGAAGCGCCGCTCTCCCGGTTCCTCCTTCCTCCAGGCATCCCGGCAGGGCTGGGTTCCTGGCCATCTATCACATTGTTTAAATTGTACATCCGCATCCCCATACACGAGCGGCAGAAACGCAAATAGGCCAGCACATAGCACAGGTCCAGGGGTTGGCGAGCAAAGTGAGCAGGGGGCAAAACCCCCTAGTACTTTAAGAAAATCAAAGAGTAAATCAAAGTCAGTGAGAAGGTTATGGGGCACATAATCTAAAAAAGCAGGATATTTATTTCAATTGTTTTTACACATCCAGATAATTGAACATCTAAATGACTTCCGAAGAGCCTGCTGTGTCATTTTACAAATCTGCACTCACTGGAGCATCTTTTTTAGAAAAAATTTTCATGCCAGATTCTGTAATTCATTAGTGATATTTTATATCTTTATATTTATACCCTATTCAATAGACATCCATCCATCCATTGTTCAACCCGCAATTTAGAATCGCCAGTCCACCTAACCTGCATGTCTTTGGACTGTGGGAGGAAACCCGAGCGCCCAGAGGAAACCCACGCAAATACAGGGAGAACATGCAAACTCCACGCAGGGAGGACCCAGGAAGTGAACCCGGGTCTCCTAACTGCGAGGCAGCAGCGCTACCACTGCGCCACTGTGCCGCCCTGTTCAACATTTTCTCACAAAATAATACAAGGAAGCACAGAGTTTGTGCAGCATGTCTAAACTCTTTTTAAACCATAGCCTAAAATAAATAAAGGAGTCACGAGACAAAAACATAGGCACATGATGCATGAGTGGCTCTTTATGTGGCATCATCATATATCACATTTGCATATGTATGTATAAAAATTGTAGAATAACAATTACAATTAAGTCCTTAATTATAGTATTACGATGTATTACACAGTAAGTGCAAGGTAATAATACCTAGTTATTCTGTAAATATATAGATAATTACATGGTAAGTAGAGTGTATTAAAGACACTTAATCTAAAGTGATACCAAATATTATAACTAAAAACAAAACATTCCCTCAAACATACACAAGAATTACAAAAAAGAAAATGAACTAAACATTTTTAAATATCAAATATTGTATTGCTTCACTTTTTGAAAAAAGGGAATGTTTGAAATTCTAAAAATATACCTTTTCTGCTAACACACTAATTTAGATAACATAAAATCACTGTCTAAGACAAATATTTTTGTGAACTATCTACAGTACTATATATACTGTAAGTAAACATATAAATAAATACGAGGGACGTTCAAAAAGTTTCCCGCATTTTTACATTTTTGTTAGAAATGGTGAAGGCGGGAGGAGTAGTAATTTGGCATTAAAAATTTGGTACGACGCTGGGAAAAGTGTATCGCAAACAAATGTGACTATGTAGAAAAGTGATGTAATATGTTTTTGAAATTTTTAATAAGTAGAGTCAAAAAGTCCCTTATATATGCATATAATAAATAAATCTATGTACATACATACACTGTGTATTTTGTGTTGCAGTATTTGTTATTATCACTTACTGTTCAGTAACCTTACAGCCTTTTGGTAGAACCTGTTCCTGCATTAACTGGGGCAAGTGCCAATGATCACGTAACTAGCTATCGAGTGCCTTATGTACTGACTTTTTGGCTTATGTTTCTGTTGACTCTTACATGTTTTTTCTCAAAACTTAGATTAATCAATCTCAGTCTGTCACACCACAGTCTCTAAAGATAAGTATTTTGGTCCCATTTTTGACATTAACTTAAATTAATGGGTTCAGCTGGCTAATGGTAAGGTGTTGATTGCAATCATTAGCAACTTATACAATATAATACAATTTATTTTTGTATTGCCCAAAATCACACAAGGAGTGCCGCAATAGGCCCTATTTTTTGACAGCCTCCCATCCTTGACTCTCTAAGAAGACAAGATAAAATTCCCAAAAAAAAACATTATAGGGAAAAAATGGAAGAAATCTTCGGAAAGGCAATTCAGAGAGAAACCCTTTTCCTGGTAGTTTGGGTGTGTAGTGTGTGTCAAAAAATGGGGTAAATACAATACAATACAATACACAGAACAGAACAAAAGTAATCCTCAGTGCAATAGTACAACAGTAATAATACAAGAACAGAGCAAAATGCAAGATTGGTTATATCACATAATTGGATTCTGATTTGTTCAGAGTCCTGGAGACCTCGGTCATCAAGCTGCCATTCCACAGCTGAGTCAGTGCTGGGCTGGCCAATCTGATGATTCTAGTGCTCCTCTTTCAGAGATTACTTTTCCTTAGACAACATATTCAGTCAATATACTGAATACTGAGCAACAGTTAAATTGGTAACTGCCAATTTATTATACCGAAGCTATAGAAAGCATTGTCGCAATCATGACATCAAAAATAAACTACAAATATCTCAAAATTTTGTATACAATCATTTTATTCACAAATTTTTGCTACCCCTTTTAAACTCTACATGCATAGATCACAAAAAAATGCATTCTAGAAGAAAAATTTAGGAATTTTGTAAATGGCAGTAATTTTTAACAAGATTTTACACTGAAGTTAAAATCTGACTTTAGAGTTCAGGTGCAGTGTCATATAGTATAACAAATCAGTGTATATTTAACTTTAATTTTAAAAATGTCACCTTAATGTAAAGGTATCTCTTTACTTTTTGATATTTTGTTTAACTTCCCAATATACTTCGATTAGCCATGTCACGTGCACAAGCATGGGAGACAGCTTAAGGGCTTTAGTGATGGTAATTACCCGATGGACCAGGAGCTGTCACTGTGTACTAATGCCTTCTCTTCTTCTCCCTCTGCAGAACAGAAGATTGACAGCCACTCCATCTCTGATGTCACTTCAATGTCTGTTCACCTGAACCCTCCCCCTCCTGCCACTTGAACTTATAACCCGAAAATCGGCCATCTTGTTTCAGTTGAATTGATTACTCAACTGAACACTCCGGTCTGAAAAAAATAATCTGAATTTTTCTGTGTTTATCCATCCATTTTCCAACCTGCTGAATCCGAACACAGGGTTCTGCTGGAGCCAATCCCAGCCAACACAGGGCACAAGGCAGGAACCAATCCCGGGCAGGGTGCCAACCCACCGCAGGACACACACAAACACACCCACACACCAAGCACACACTAGGGCCAATTCAGAATCACCAATCCACCTAACCTGCATGTCTTTGGACTGTGGGAGGAAACCAGAGCGCCTGGAGGAAACCCACGCAGACACAGGGAGAACATGCAAACTCTACGCAGGGAGGACCCAGGAAGGTAACCCAGGTCTCCTAAATGCGAGGCAGCAGCGCTACCCACTGCGCCACCATGCCGCCTCTTTGTTTATTGCTCATCTAATTATATGCTGTTACACTCATCTAATTATAGGTTGTGCTTTATTTGTGTTTGTGTCCTCTTTTACAGCCTTCTTCACAAATGGATGGTAATGACAAACATAGTACTGAGGTAAATCATTTGGCAGGACTACGGCATCTGATGTTGTCCTGTTGGACTCATACGAAGTTCATATGAAGTTCCTGCCATTTAGTCTTCACACTCTCCCTCCTGAACTCAAGCTGACAAATCTACCTACTTTTATTTCTGGCCTCTATTTAATATAAAAAAGTCTGACTTTGATCGAAGTGTGTTTGCTTCGTGGGTTTCCTAGAACCACCTGATCATGTTAAAAATATATCGTAATAGCATAACTTTCTCAACAATTTTTATCTAATTAAGAGTAGTTTGCAGCTGGAGGCTACCCCAACAACACTGGACACAAGACAGGAACTGTCAAGGACATCACAGGGCCCACTCACACACACCAACAGGGGACAGTTTTCAACCCGTGGTTAGCATTAAACACTACAGAGGAACACCAGACTGCTCTATGGAAAGCAGACACAGATACAAGTACACAAGAACACACAAACCCCTCATGGACAAATAACATTTGTGGGATTTGAACCCATGGGTTGATCAGTAACACAACTGTGCTAGCTACTATGTCACTGTACTGCCTTTTTGATACTAGTAAGGATAATAAAAATAAGTTACTGAAGTACAGTACATGTGATTTGGGTAATGACTGCTAGGATGTTTTAGTCACAAATGTAATAAAAATGTATATTCTGCAATAAATGTTAAAATCATTTTCACTGACATAATTCCTTCATCTGCAATCTTACATCCATTGAAATAATTGGATCTGTGTATGAGCCATGAATAATTACCATAAAAAATGACAATCCTTTTTCTCTTTCTGTACCATTTAATGGCTTTTAACAGATTCCTATAAATATTTCCATAAGTGTTGGCTGAAAAATGTACAGCATAAAAGTCCAGCTACTCATTATTCGGAAATATTCACAAACCTCTAATTATTAAAATGCCATTATAAAATGATTCTGCAGAAAATATTCTCTCTGACTTGCCAATTGAGAATAATCAACCAAATAATTCATATTCATAATATCTTACATTCTTTGATGTTTTAGGTTTACATATTTCTATATTTTTTAGATGGAAACATGAAGTAATGGAAAAAATAACATACAGTACAAATCCATTATTTTTAATGTGCTTAACTCCTAAAGGTATAGATTGCTAAAAGAAACAACAATAAATCATTAAATAATTCCATTTAAAGCATCTTGCTGCAGTAATGTATACTGGCTAACACAAGACTGGTAATTCAAGGCTTCCAGTAGGATGGGAACTCAGCCCATCCTGCATTATTTAAATGTTGTATTGTTGCTACATTTGGCCAAACACTTTAACCAGCATTGTGTAAAATGATGGATGTGTTCAGGTCCTAAGTGTGGCTGAATGTCTTTTCACTCCAAACATACAGTCCTACTAGTCATTAAAACTGCATCAGCAAACAACAGAAATCAGAAATTGATGTAGTTATTCCGAAAAATGCTCCAACTTAAGCAGAATACAAATTCAAGTTGGGGCCTAAAGTATACTGTACTTTAAATAATGGATGATAATCTGATTATGTGAATGAGGCTGTTAGAAAGCAATGGGGAAATACAGCCTACTGAGGACAAAAATATATATCATAAAATGTTTATATAAAGTACAACCAGCATACCTAGAAACATGTTTATTATATGTAAAGACATATTCTAAAATATGAGTTATTTTAATGTACTCACAATATGAAAAAGTAAATTAAAATGATGAAACATTCACAAACCAATTTTAATAAAATTCAGGTTCATGTCAGAAGCTGGACCCTATCCCATCACTGTCAGGTACACAGCAGGTTTAAATCTCAGAATGTCTAGCCAGTTCATCACAATGCCCACATATACACACATCTTGTAATCAACAAAAATGGAATTACAAAAGGGACGTTAACATCAGTTCCATTGTTACAACAAACTCAACAGAGAGAAATCTATTTTCTATGACAGTTAAAAAAAATTGAAATTGTCAAAGCCATTACTACTCCAGTTTTACACTGTGGTCACTGACTCCATTGCCAGTGGAGCTAACATAATCAACAATTAAGGAATCATGAATGGGAAATTAGTTACAAAAAACTCATTAGAGAATGTATTTTCTAACACAGTTAAACTATTTTAAATTGCCAAACCATTGCTAGTCCAGCTCTACCCTGAGGTCATTGAATCCATCCTTATATCCACCATAAAGGTTTGGTTTGGAGAAATCATAGTCAATGACAAACTCAGACTTCAATGTATCATTTTAGCATTGGAGAGAATTATCTTATTGTTTACTTCATTCTTTTTAAATGCTCTTACAATGCTTGTGCTCTTTGTATGTATTTAATTTAACAACGTAAACAACCACCAAGTCAAATTCTTTGTATGTATAAACATGTTTTACTAATGAACTAATTCCATTCAATCTATGGAAAACATGTTTGTGATATGACAGGAAACCCAGAGTACTGGTAGAAAAAGCCACACAGACATAAGAAAAATGAATAAAATATACGAACAACTACATGGTACAATATTCAAACCTAGGAAGGTGGATCTTTAAGGCCAACTGTGCCAACCTGTATGAAAAATGTTAAGAAAATGATTCCATATTTGTTTTATAAAAAAAAACGAGCACAGCCTCTATCCACCTTAATAAAAGGACAAGTGTCTGTCTGTCTGTGTGTGTCTGTGCGTCTCTGTGTCCATATGGTTGTTAGAGTTAGGAGGACAAATTGAAAAATAAGCAAACATGTAGAAGAAGAGACCAAAAAATGTAGAAGAAGAGTAAAAAATGATAATGAAAATACCAGATAGGGGTCTAAAAATAATATACGTGGTCGTATTAATTTTAATTCTCCTAGGAGAAGGAGAAGAGAATGTCACCTTGAGGCAAAGGAAATGGGTGCTAATTATTATACTAAACCAAACAGACAACCCATGTATCAAATAAAACACATAAGGTCTACATTGTTTACTTGGCACAGCTAATGTATGGATATTTGCAATGTTTATTTAATTATTGTGTGGATTAATCTTGATAATCTATAATAATAATATTGAAATTGGAAGAGAGGATTGTCAGATTCCAAATTATAGATTATATTTTAAGGTCATACCATTTCAAATAAATAATTTATTATGTTTTCTTCCTTAAAAAGCTATTCATTACATCTGATGCAATGTACTTCTTGTACTGTGCATATGTACAATATATAAAAATGTTTCAATACAATCTGCAAATCATGTTTTGAAATATACTGCACCACAAAATATATTATAAGACTAGGATGAAGAGTATAGCATTAGATTTATATATACTGTATTTTATAGACATATATATACAGCATACATATACATATATATATATATAATATATATATATATATATATATATATATTGTGGAATATGGCCGGGAGCTTATCCCGGCCAATACCCCCAAGCCGCCAGATGGAGCCATCCCTGCAACATGGAGGGGCCCCGAATTCCAGCAGGACCTTGGAGTTTTCCTTCACAGCCCTGATGGATACTGTGGGGGCCGCCAAAGGATGCTGCAGGGAGGCTCAAGGACTTGTATTTTCCCTATAACCCAGAAGTATGTCCTAGTCACAGCGACAGAGGAAATGACGTACTTCCGGGCTGAAGAAAAGGAGTTCTATCCGATCCAGAAGTGTTATAAAGTCACATGGACTGAGGGACAGAAACACTTCCTGGTCAAGAAGTATAAAAGGACTGTGGGAGACCCCAGCAGTTGAGCCGAGTTGGGACGAAGGGTGACTGAGCTGCTGGGAGGTGTGGAGGAATTATTGATTGTGATTTATTGAGGATTGTATTGTTTATTAGTATAGTGGTGGTGGAGGTGCTTGTGCACATTATTATTGTAATAAATCCATTATTTTGACTTTTATCTGGTGTCTGGCATCTGATCTGAGGGTTCAAGGGGACGACAGCGCCCCCTATCTGTCACAGTGGTGTAGTCGGCAGGATTCTCTGGCCGTCGGTTTGGCAGAGGACCTGGGAAAAAATGTCTGTGGACAGAATACCCCAAGAAGACAGCGTCACCACACGCAGAAAAACCAAAAAAATCGTCACAACCCCATTTTTCCAAGTCCGTCATGGGGAAGAAAAAGGCAAAACAGAGCAACAACGCCAGCAGAGGTTCCATGTTTGTCATGGCCGACACTCGGGATGAGCTACAGAATGGCTACACAGATCGGGAGTGGCCTCCGGACGAAGAAGACTACAACGAGGTATGTGCTGGGGATATCATAGATAAGATCTTTAAAATAACTCATTTTGTACCATGCACATACCTCGGAGAACATCATCTGAATGCTCTGTGGGAGGCAGGAGAAAATCCCGAAGACAGTGGTACACTCTCATTCAGGCAGATGAGCAAAACGAAGGACTTCCGCATGTCGGGTGCCAGAAAGGGACACGTGACCCAACCCAAAGGACTGGGGGAAGGAGGAGGTCCACGCCCTACTGCTTTCGGCTTCGCCCAAGAAAAAATGGAATTGGACTTTCCAAAGGGGAAGGGGGAGGTGAGTGAAGTACCGCTCACCCCATGAAAAGGTAAGAAGGGCCAGGAAATGACTTATCAGTCCACCGACAAATTAATACAGGTGGATTGCAGTCAGCCAAAGACGGCGACCCGGTCCTCTGAAAAAAAGAGCTCCATTTCCCAGAAGCCTGTGCGCAGACCAACAGAGCATGTGGCAGGAGCGGGCATGCTCATTGGCTCCCAGCTGGAAGGTAAGGCTAGTGATTGCCTGAGCCTACCTCCGGCTGAATTAAATAACATTGTGGACGTGCGGGAGATCGAGAAGTTACTCAAGCCCGTACGTAGCTTTTTCCAGATGCTGTTGGCGATCAAGAAGATCATCGGACAACTGGGAGCGACGGCTGAAGTGCCCTTGAGAAAGGTGGAGGAATACCTGCGGCGATTTGACTGGAAGGCTCCCGTATTAATTGATTTGGCGGTACAGGTGAGTATTACCAGTACCGTACAAGAAAAAGGGACGCAGAGTGACACAGGCCCATGTTTAATAAATAGTGGGTGCCAAGTAGCTGCGAGCCCTACAAAAGATTGTGGTATAATAACTGAGCATCCGTTGGAAGGATCAATTGAGCTGGAGCAGCTGAATAGTGCTGTCTCCTGGAACGAAGCGATCCTAAAGACAGCGGAGTCGGTTATTTACAAGGCAAAAGGGGTACAGACAGTAAAGAGGCTCTCTTATACACACAAAGAGACTCAGACTGTGAACAAACCCCAAATTAAAAAGGAGATCCCAAAAAAGAAACAGGGGTCTCCTGATAGATTAGAGAAGGGAGCTGAAAGCACAGAGGCAGCTGAGGATCCCTCCTCAGTGGGAAAAGGGGTGGAGCCTACCTTTCCAGAGTGTTTCCAGCATCGCAGAGGGAGAATAGCAGGAGGACAGAGGCACTGTTATGAATGCCGCCGGCCAGGCCACATTTGGCAAAACTGTTATAATGTACCCCCTAGGTTCTCCAGGGAATACTTTTCACGGAATTGCCAAGGTGAGACCAGAAACTCCTCCTGGAGGAAGACATCCCTCGCGGGGCTGGATGCTTTGAACCACGGTTCTTCACTGAGGGGGGAGTATTGTGGAATATGGCCAGCAGCTTATCCCAGCCAATACCCCCAAGCCGCCAGATGGAGCCATTCCTGCAACATGGAGGGGCCCTGAATTCCAGCAGGGCATCATGGACCTTTCCAGCAGGGCATCATGGAGTTTTCCTTCACAGCCCTGCTGGATACCGTGGGGGCCGTGTAGTGTTATGGGTCCACAGCTCTTCCAGCAAAGGCCATTTTGTTTTAAATAAATAATCACCGCGCTCGCGGCTTAGCGAGGGGGCGTAGTGGCTGAAGCAAGCCGCTGGGCGATCTGCAGTGTGGGCGTTTCTCACCTAAGTGCACAGGTGAGGGACTGCCCACATCCGTGATCGTTCCTGTGGCTAATGGGCTGCAGCTGCAATGTCCTCTCTGCATATATAGAGAAGCGCGAGCCAGTTAGAAAGAAAAAGAAAAAGAAGTAGAAGTAAAAGGGAAAGAAATGGAGGTTGCAGGAGACGGCAGGAAGTAGCAGGAGGAGAAAGTCCCTCGCGGGAGAGCGAGCGAGTGTAGGCTAGTGGGCAGCTGTACAGGTAACTTGGGTGTATGGCCAACACCCGAGGAGTAGCAGCAGTGGTCACTCTCGCAGAGTATTCTGAAGGGCAAGAGTGACCGGAAGGTGGATGACTCTCCGCGGAAGGCTTGGGGTGTGTATTCCCCAGCGTGTGCGCTCTGGTCGCTGTGGAACCCAAGTCGCTGTCTGGAGGAGCCTACTGGAGCCAGAGGTCAGTGAGGCGAGCCAAACAGCTGAAGCAGGACAGTGTAGAGAAGGTCAGCTGCATTAAGAGCGTCTCGCCTGTTGCAGAACCCGCATGGGAGAAGCAGGTGAGACGCTGATGCTAACAGAGAAGAAGCACCGGGGATTGTCATCTGTTTTTAAAGACTGCTTCCTGTTGACGTTTTAACCTTGTGTTAAAGGATTGTTGTTTTTGTGTATTTTAAACCTCCACTTCACAACTGTTTTAAGGATTATTTATTTAAATATTTATTGAATGCACTACTGCACTTTATTAGAACACGGATTGTTTTGATTGTCTTTTAATAAAAGCACTTTGCACTTTTAAACTATCCCCTTGCTCATTGTTATTGCCTCACTGTCTAGCTCATCGGTGACATTACCGACGGTGTTGGGTTCCAGGGCTCCTAACAGCCGATGGGAGCGTGAAGCAGAACCCGCATCGCCACAGGCCGCCAGAGGATGCTGCAGGAAGGCTCAAGGACTTGTATGTTCCCTATAACCCGGAAGTACGTCCTAGTCACAGCGACAGAGGAAATGACATACTTCCAGGCTGAAGAAAAGGAGTTTCACCCAACCTAGAAGTGTTATAAAGTCATATGGACTGAGGGACAGAAACACTTCCGGGTCAAGAAGTATAAAAGGACTGTGGGAAACCCCATCAGTTGAGCCGAGTTGGGAGGAAGGGTGACTGAGCTGCTGGGAGGTGTGGAGGAATTATTGATTGTGATTTATTGAGGATTGTATTGTTTATTAGTATAGTGGTGGTTGAGGTGCTTGTGCACATTATTATTGTAATAAATCCATTATTTGGACTTTTATCTGGTGTCTGGCGTCTGATCTGAGGGTTCAAGGGGACAACAGCGCCCCCTATCTGTCACAATATATATACACAGCAAAAGGCTTTTGAATGTTACATAATAAAGCTTGATGACTTTAGCAAGGACATGCTTACCTTGGTCTTCTAAATACCAAGCCGTAGTGTTGACAAGCCAGTCCTACAATTGGAGTGTACACAATGGGCATGAATCGCTCAATATCAGAGGTAAGGATCCTGTAGAACAGCTTCTCATTTCGATCCTGAAGAGCCATCAAGTATATGTATCTATAAAATAATAATGTTTAAAGATTTGTAAATTTCCTTGACATGTAGGTTGTAGAAATAGGATCACTGCAGTCTACCAAAGAACGCATTTATTAAAAATTTAGGGTTATTTACTTTTGGAAAAATCATACAAATATAGGTTGAGTATCTATAACCTTAAATGTCTGGAACCAGAAGTAGTTCAGATTTCGAATATTTTCGGACTGTGAAATATTTGCATATGCGTAATGACATATCTTGGGGACACCGTTGATCAAGTATGGAACTGCAGTCAAATCAGCTAAATGACGACTCACTCACACACATTATAATTCATATCACCTGGCTGTTATTATAATGTGCATTGACATGGCACACCTCTAGAGTAATGATTAAGATGTACAGACTTTATTTTAGTTCCCTTTTAAGAGGGTCAATGTTCTGTATTTGCACTGAAGAACTTTTTTGTTTTTTCACCACTTTGTATCGCCTACTTGCTGTCACTGTTCAGAGAACTGGCCGACAGGTCAGAAATATCTCTGCCAACCTTCATTCCATCATGCCTGCAGCGCTGGAAGTCATTAACATTTTTGTATAATATAGATTGTACATACATAAAACATGTAAACATAAAAATGCAATTTGCAGCAGTTTTTGTTCTCCTAACATAATTAGAGCAATTCCTGAATTCATATTGTAATAAGGGCACCTAATGAGAATGAAGCTGCTTTTGTTAATTATAAGTAGTGACATTCTATTAACACACTAGTCATCTGAATTTTTAAAAGTGCTATGCAGCATATTTGGACTCAGATGTTATTGTGTCACTTCACTGGTGACAAAGTTCATTGACTGTATTTCGTTTATTAGTGGGGCTGGATGCTACACAGGGTAGCCTCCATACCCATTTCCACCTCCCATCCACCCCTTCATCGTTGATTGTTGATTGTTTCTCTGTGGCACTAGATGCTTTCTGGGAGCTCCTCTTCCCCACCACCAGATTGTCACTCATGTGTAGTTGCTTGTGACACACAAAGCTACACGAGACACAACCACAACATTAGAAAGAATAAATGTGTTTTGAATCTGTACCTATCATTCACATTTTGGCATAAGTATATTTTCAGGGTCAAATCCAAGTAAAGTTTTATAAAGTGACCCCTAGTGTGATGCCATGTTGCCACTCAAAAGGTTCTGCAATTTTGGATTAGGAATACTCAATCTCTATATCTTGGTGAAAGTAGAAGAATCTTATTTTAAGAATACTAGATCTCTACCACATTATTAGGTATTCTTATTCAAATGCAACTAGGTATAGGTAAAAATGACCAGTGAATCACTGGAAGAAAGAAAAGCACTGGAAATGTATTTCAGCACAGGGAGATGAATTTCAATATCCTTAAACAAGTATTTTTTTAAACAGAGGTTGTTAGGTTTTTCATTTTCTTCATTTGTTTGATGTGCAACACAATGAAGTAAGGAATGCATAGATGTAAAAAAAAAATATTGCACCCAGCAGCAATATCAACCCAATAAAATGCATAACTTAGGTTCAGAGGTTCAACTGCTGTTTTAGGATAGTAAATCACATGTAACAGTATAATCTGTGAACCCTTTTGTCCTTACAATCAGATGGAAGCCAACTACATTATAAATATAGAGGCACATCATAACACAATCCAAATAAATTCCTAAAAAATTCCAATAAAATTGCTATCTATCAGTCTAGATATTCCTGCAAAGCTATCTTCTTGACTCTGGGGCATCATCAAATCACAGTCAAAACCATATGATACAGACGCAGAACTGTTCAGGCAGTAGTCATTGCTCCCAGGAGTGGCCATCCTGCCAAAGTCTCTTCAGGAAGAAAGCTGAGCTTTTTTCATGAAGTCACAATTAACCCTAGGGATTTGCAAGTCTCTGTCATCCTGGTTTACGCCAATGTTAGTAACCCCACCATGCTGTGCAAAAAATGTCAGAACAGCAAGTAGGTAACCACTAATAAAAATATCTTCATGAGCTCCACCTAAAATAAATTACTAATAAATGGCAAGGAAAAGAAGCCAAAATGAGATTACATACAAGGTTGCTGGGCCCAGTTTCTGTGACAAGGTGAGAAACTCAGCAGATTGGGATATTTTGTTACCCTAAATTGAGAGGAGCTAGTTGAGATGGTTTGGCTATATGATGAACATGCACACTTGACACCTCTCACAGCAGGTTAACCAGGTAGGACTGCTGGAAGGAGACTCAGGGAATACTCAGAATATACTGGAGAGATTATACTGCTTGGTTGGCCTGAGTGGACCTGTTAATATCCCTCGAAGTACACGGAGGCCACTGTGAGACGACCAGCTCTGTGTGTTGCCACTGTCACCTCCACCAGTGCAAGTAGAAGGAAACAGTCTGAGTAAGTGATTGAATTACTTCAAATCTTATCCAGCAGCCATACCATATACACTTCAGAACAGGTAATCCACCTGAAGCTAAGCATGTCTGGACCCATCTACAACTTGGATGGGAGGCCATCTAGAAAAAGCTTAGGTTGCAGCTCGAAGAGATGTTGGAGAAGCCATCAGGAGGTGCTTACTCTGTTGTCTGTTTTTGGATCACACTGTCCCAGTGCAGCGATGGCACAGTTCTGTAAAAAATGTTGCCGTCCTGAGATCATTAAAGAACACCTGGGCATACTTTGTAAAGAGTTGGGTGTATCCCGATGTCCTGGATAAATTGCTCTCCATGGTCTATCCCCCCAATCATCCCCTGCCTCTGATTGGCTAACTGTCCCTCACCCCTTAATTACGTAATAGCTAATGTGTGGTGAGTGTACTGGTGCAAACTGACTGCCATCGCATCAGCCAGATAGATGCTGCAAATTGGTGATGGCTGAAGTGGCTCCCCACTCACTATGCAAAGTGCTTTGACTAGCAAGATAAGCACTATATAAATGTAAATAATGATTTTTTATTATTATTATTATAAACCACAAACAAAAAGTAAGCATATAGATTTTTTATTTTCTTTTTAGAAGAACTTCAGAAGTGGGCATTTTTATACAAATATTCTGTTTTCACAACAACACCAAAATAGTGTTTAAAGATTTGATGAGGAAGTCATATAATAATAAAAAGTTGTCAAACCAGCTTAATGCAATTCAGTGTCAGGGCCCAGCAGCACTGGGTGGAAGGTAGGAACCAGCCTGAATAACAGACCAGTCCATTGCAGAACCCTCTCTTTAATACATACATACACACACACACACACACACACATCTTAATGGCCAGTTTAGGGACAACCTAAGGAGTGCCTGAAGAAAAGGCCACATAGACAGTCATAGTTTCTTACTGTTAACTGTGCCACCAAACTTTAACAGGGTAGAAGTCAGTTTCTGGTAATACTTTCAACATTTTAAATACAGAAAATTGCTGATATATATAGCAGATGGCTGCTATCATGAAATACTCTAAATGAAAAAATGTTAACTAATTTTGTCACTGAATAGTGTATTTCAAGAAGCGTAATGCAAATAATTATTTGCACTCAGGTCTGTCCTTTGAGAAAACAAGAAAGCTATGCGATGCCTGCATGTCAAGGTATGATTGTGGATTGGCTGGGTTTCCTCCACTTATTTTTCTGACGTGTGAAGATGATAAAAGAATAAGTCCTGCCATTTACTCACCACAACCAAATGTGTTCATTTACAAATTGGTTAGTAATGCATACATGCTGAAATAAATTATTTGTTACACAATTTTGAAAATATATGGCTTTGCAACAGACATATGAGTCCAGAGAGCCAAGTAGATTATTAAAATGAAGAGTTACTGTGAAAATAATCTCTCAACAGGAGCCATCAAATTAGGAGTCCAAAAAAAGAATGTTTTTTTTTTTTTTGCCTGGATTTATTCAGGGAAAAATGTCTCCCGATGGAATGGTTTCTTTAAATAAAAAAAATAAATAAATAATGTTTCCAGCTGTAAAAATGGATGGTGACAACTTGGCAAACATGCACAAGTCTCTCACCATTACATATGAATTCCAACCTCCTTGCATTTTACTGTTAAAAAACTTTCTTCTTTTCAATTGTTCATTTAAGCACTGCATGCAATTATGCAAAAATAAAGAGAAAAAGAAGAAAAGAGTCAATTTTAACCAATGCTAACTGATTTGTAATTAGCATAATTTTATTTGGGTCAGCTACACTAGCTCACCAACCAAAATGCAGGAAAATGAACCATAAAAGCCTCTGCTGTGGACGTGGCACTGCAATAAGCTGATTGCACTGTAGGCTTGATTTTGTGCCAAATTACATTCCTCTCATGCTGATTCTATGATTTGCTTTCCCATGTAAAGTTTCACATGCTTGTTAAAATGCCCCTTGACTTAAGTTATATAAATAAAGGTAATGGAATGGCACTACCCTGATCTTTCACAGTTAAGTAGTGTTTTCCGCTTGTGTTGCAACTGTAAGCCTAATAGAAGAAAGAATTATGTTAAGCTGAAAGGATGCTGATTAAAAACTTTCATCCACAATCATTATATTTTTTTGAGTTTTCCATCCATTTTGTTGGTGTATTTTAATTTTTTAATGCACCATAATGACATCAAGAAGAGAAAGACTGGGATAATCTATTTTTAAAAAAAGCACCTATGGCATCAAAGAAAGAGTGAGACAGTGAAGGACTGGAAAAAGTCTAACACATCTCCTTGTGGCTACAAAAAAAATCTATGGGATTATGTGCCATTATTACTATTTTTTATAGTTGGCAGATTCTGTACCCAGTGTGACATACAAAAGTAGAATGCATTTGGAGTACAGTTAGGTTAAGCTTAGCATCACAAGCAGTTATTTAAACTTTTAGCTTAAACTTTGGTTTAAACAACTGCACATTAGCCACAAATCTAATACTTCTTTATTATTGTTGTTAAAGAATTAGTTTTGCTTTAAATACATTTTTTCCACTGTCTTATTGTTGTTTCTTGGAGGTTTTTAACTTCGGGGAATGTTATTATTTAATATTATTATTTTTTTAAGTTAGTAGTGTTGCCATTTTGTAATTTTTAATAATTTTGCGGCTAAATTATCAGGACTGTGCACCATTGATAGGGGCTTGACTCCAAGAAGGCAAGGTGCATTAAGTATTCTATCCTCAAACATCTTCAGTGTGTGAGTGCTTAATAATGATTACTTTTTGGTTATCGACACATAGCAATTCTCCCTCTGACTTTGTTAACAGTTTTTTGTCCGGATTTTGGTGATTATATGACTTTTGATGATTAACTTCTGGTTGTTCTCCTTTTGACATCATTCATGTTTAGTGCTTTGGTTTTAGTAACAATTTCTCTGATTTTTTGTCATTGACTCCTGCTGCAAACAAGGACCCATCTTCATCAGCACATCCTTGGAATTAGTAGGTAGAGCAGGAGCAGGAGCTGGAGCAGGAACCAGATCATCCTCCGGGTAAGAGGAGGAACTGGTTGAACCCGAAGTGGCTGTTGGGGAAGTTTTCAAGCCCAGACTAGATATTGAACCTGATCTCTCCAGTGAGACCGAGGGTGACAGCCCCCTCAATTTCCCTGAGTGGCTGGCTGGTTCATTTACAACTTCTCAACTTGCAAATGCCTCCGAACAAGAACCGAGCACTAGTGAACAGATGGATTTTGTGTGCTTGCAGCATGCTGATAGCTCATTACAATATGCATTTAAACAGGCTTGCACTATTAGTGAGTCTTATTACCAAGAGCGTGCATCCGGGGGCTTAAAAACCCACACTTTCTTGAGAAAGACGGCTGCCCTTTTAGAGTGATATCGGATCATTTAGTCTGGGAATTTATTGAACAGTTAGTTGTACCTGAAGTACATAGGGACATTCTTTTGCAATTAGCTCACTCTCACATCTTGGGTGGGCACCTGGGGACTGATAAGACTAGAGAACGTTTATCAAAACGATTTTATTGGCTGAATATGGGGAAAGATGTGGAGTGATTCTGTACTTCTTATCCTGATTGTCAAATCGTCTCTGCTTATAAACCCCACTCCTGGCACTACTTGTCACGCTTGGGTCACAGATTTGCACAGGAACACAGACGATTGTAGAGACAAGAACTTTATTCAAACACTGCAAGTTCTCCTTCGAATTCTAGACTCACTTGAACCTCTAATATGAGAAAGCCTTAAATCCTCTCCTGGGGTTACTTCTAGCTATGCCATGGAATGTCTTCTGAGATCATCTTTCTTGAATACAGAGACACCAGGTGGGACTCCCTTTAGAAAGCTCTGATGTCCTTACACTCCTATAGAGAACCTGGTGTTCGAAGCAACACCACAGCTCCTCATTCTCCTAAAGAGACAACATGGTCCTGTTACAATATGAAAAGGATTGTATAAAGACACCAAATAGCTGAGCGGGAGAAAATGGTACCCATTTCAGTCTTCCCTGACTTTGCTTATAAATGGGAAAGGGACACTCTGCTATCAAGATTACCCAATGGTTTTCTGGTCTGTTGCTGGCTCTTTGTGACCTAAATCTCTTTCAAAAAATAGGTTTATGTACGTACGGTCTCTGTTGGGTCACCTATTTCTTTTTTTCCTTTGAGAAAATTGCATGGATTAACCAAGAATGGCATACTCTCTTTATTGTATTACTGCTTACTACATTTCCAGTGTGACTTTTCTGACAGGTTTGAACGGCCACTGCTTTCCCAGAATGACACATACAAGAATTCTCTTTTTGATAGTCTGCTTTTCTATCTTGTTGGGTGATTTTATTTAGGACTTCCCTTTGCCTTACCTCATATAGTGCATACACTGCATATTAATCCATGCATGTACCTAATATACTATATATCAAATAACAGTCTGCATCATCTAAAGTGTTTTTCTGAATTTCAAAGATTTGGAAAATACTTATTCAAAGCTTTAGATAATAACTGGATACTCACAAAAGCATTATCAGTCTTAATCTGGATATTTCTAGTATTAATAAAGAAACTGTGCCTGATGATTATATTCCTCATCCTTTTTCATCCATTCATTCAATTTATAGGCCCAGTACCATGTGCCGGAGGTCAAGCTAAAAATAATGAATGAAAGGCAGTGACACAATGTGTGTCTGTCATGAGAGCCCCTCATTAATATACACCTAGATACATTATTATCATTTGCCACCCTACCAGAATATCGTAGTACTATGAAAACAGAAGCCATCAAATTACAGTTATGCAAATGAGGCAAGAATATGCAGACTCCATGCATAATGTACTTTAAAACAAGTGCTTTGAGGTGACAATGCTAAAAGCTGTGCCACTATGCTGTTCCATTACCTTTATAAATTTTTATTAATTTTCATTTTAAATGGAAAAATCAAAACCTGACAGAATGTCTGAGTATGAAACAACATACTGAGTGATGTGGTCTGGTAGGTTAGTTAAAACTATATGGAAAAACACTAGAGCATGGGTGGCAGTAAGGCAGTAATGGTTATGTTATGTTAGTCACAAATAAAGCGTTATTTGATACTTCTAAAAAGTCAGAAAATTGTGGAAACTGACAGTTTTTTTCCAGCAGCAGCCACTTAGCAATTGTAATGTAATATTTTTATTGTATGTTAACGAGTGAATTACACAATTCATTTAATGTTTATCTTTACATTACGATTTCATTCAATTTACCTTTAAACATGGGAGTGTAATGGTTGTGATGTATTCAGAAATGTGCTGCACCTCCAAATACGTGGGTTCTGTTCTGAGACCCAAAACATTCTGTGTAGATTTGAATGTTTTCTGGATTTCAGTTTCCCTCTGTATTAAGTCATTATGCATCTGTAAATTGGCCCAGTTCAAGCTACTGTGCATGTATCCAGCAATATACACATCATGCTATCAAACATTCACTTCTGTCTAGTAATAAATAAAAAATACTAGCCACCCACCAATAAATAAGACCACAGATGCATTTTCCCCTAAGTTTCTTGACTTAAACAATGAGACATCAGAGGAAGACTGACCAATAATTCTTACTGTTACTACATTTTATCGGTCAGCTCAGAACAAACACTCACAATGGCTTATGACCCATGGATTTCTCTTCTATTATATTTAAAATTCTTTCTGTCTTAGGATTTAAGGTCAGTCTGAAAATCATATCTTCTCTCTGTTGTAGAAAGTGCTGCCTAATTCTTAAGCTATTGGACTGTGATGCTTCATACTGATCAAATCTTAAATCAAATTTAAAATAAATAAAAAAGTCTTTATTATTATCAGAATGAATTAATAAACTGACTCAATTAAACAGCTTCCTTTGATCGCTTTGGCATTCTAATCTATGCTTTTATAAGGGAAGCATAATCTATCAAAACTAATGATTACAACATTTTATATCCATCCATCCATCCTCTTCCGCTTATCCGAGATCGGGTCGCGGGGGCAGCAGCTTGAGCAGAGATGCCCAGACTTCCCTCTCCCCGACCACTTCTTCTAGCTCTTCTGGGGGAATCCCGAGGCGTTCCCAGGCCAGCTGGGAGACATAGTCCCTCCAGCGTGTCCTGGGTCTCCCCCGGGGCCTCCTCCCGGTTAGATGTGCCCGGAACACCTCACCAGGGAGGCGTCCAGGAGGCATCCTGATCAGATGCCCGAGCCACCTCATCTGGCTCCTCTCGATGCGGAGGAGCAGCGGCTCTACTCTGAGCTCCTCCCAGATGACTGAGCTTCTCACCCTATCTTAAAGGGAGAACCCAGACTCCCTGCGGAGGAAACTCATTTCAACCGCTTGTATTCGCGATCTCATTGGTTCGGTCACTACACATAGCTCATGACCATAGGTGAGGGTAGAAACATACGTAGATCGACTGGTAAATTGAGAGCTTTGCCTTATGGCTCAGCTCCTTTTTCACCACGACAGACCGATGCAGAGCCCGCATCACTGCGGACGCCGCACCGATCCTCCTGTCGATCTCACGCTCCATTCTTCCCTCACTCGTGAACAAGACCCCAAGATACTTGAACTCCTCCACTTGGGGCAGGGTCTCGCCCCCAATCCTCAGAGGGCACTCCACCCTTTTCCGGCTGAGGACCATGGTCTCAGATTTGGAGGTGCTGATTCCCATCCCATCCGCTTCACATTCAGCTGTGAACTGATCCAGAGAGAGCTGAAGATCACGGCCTGATGAAGCAAACAGGACAACATCATCTGCAAAAAGCAATGACCCAATCCTGAGTCCACCAAACCGGACCCCTTCAACGCCCTGGCTGCGCCTAGAAATTCTGTCCATAAAAATTATGAACACAATCAATGACAAAGGGCAGCCCTGGCGGAGTCCAACTCTCACTGGAAACGGGTTCGACTTACTGCCGACAATGCGGACCAAGCTCTGACACCGGTTGTACAGGGACCGAACAGCCCTTATCAGGGGGTCCGGTACCCCATACTCCCGGAGCACCCCCCATAGGATTCCCCGAGGGACACGGTCGAACGCCTTTTCCAAGTCCACAAAACACATGCAGACTGGTTGGGCAAACTCCCATGCACACTCCAGGACCCTGCTAAGGGTGTAGAGCTGGTCCACTGTTCCACGACCAGGACGAAAACCACACTGTTCCTCTTGAAACCGAGGTTCGACTATCTGATGGACCCTCCTCTCCAGGACCCCCGAATAGACTTTTCCAGGAAGACTGAGGAGTGTGATCCCTCTGTAGTTGGAACACACCCTCCGGTCCCCCTTCTTAAAGAGGGGGACCACCACCCCGGTCTGCCAATCCAGAGGCACTGTCCCCGATGTCCATGCAATGTTGCAGAGGCGTATCAACCAAGACAGTCCTATACAACATCCAGAACCTTGAGGAACTCTGGGCATATCTCATCCACCCCCGGGGCCCTGCCACCAAGGAGTTTTTTGACCACCTCGGTGACCTCAGTCCCAGAGATGGGGGAGCCCACCTCCGAGTCCCCAGGCTCTGCTTCCTCATTGGAAGGCATGTTAGTGGGATTGAGGTGGTCTTCGAAGTACTCTCCCCACCGACCCACAACGTCCTGAGTCGAGATCAGCAGAGCACCATCCCCTCCATATACAGTGTTGACACTGCACTGCTTCCCCATCCTGAGACGCCGGATGGTGGACCAGAATCTCCTCGAAGCTGTCCGAAAGTCGTTCTCCATGGCCTCCCCAAACTCCTCCCACACCAGAGTTTTTGCCTCAGCAACCACCGAAGCCTCATTCCACTTGTCCTGCCAGTACCTATTACCTGCCTCCAGAGTCCCACAGGACAAAAGGGTCCTGTATGACTCCTTCTTCAACTTGACGGCATCCCTCACTGCCGGTGTCCACCAACGGGTTCGGGGATTGCCGCCACGACAGGCACTGACCACCTTATGGCCACAGCTCAGGTCAGCTGCCTCAACAATAAAGGCACGGAACATGGCCCATTCGGACTCAATGTCCCCCACCTCCCTTGGGACGTGGTCGAAGTTCTGCCAGAGGTGGGAGTTGAAGCTACTTCTGACAGGAGACTCTGCCAGACATTCCCAGCAGACCCTCACAACACGTTTGGGCCTACCAGGCCTGACCGACATCCTCCCCCACCATCAAAGCCAACTCACCACCAGGTGGTAATCAGTTGACAGCTCCGCCCCTCTCTTCACCCGAGTGTCCAAGACATGTGGCCGCAAGTCCGACAACACGACCACAAAGTTGATCATCGAACTGAGGCCTTAGGTGTCCTGGTGCCAACAGCACATATGAACACCCTTATGCTTGAACATGGTGTTCATTGTGGACAATCCGTGACGAGCACAGAAGTCCAATAACAAAACACTGCTGGGGTTCAGATCGGGAGGGCCATTCCTCCCAATCACGCCCTTCCAGGTCTCACTGTCATTGCCCACGTGAGCACTGAAGTCTTCCAGCAGAACGAGGGAGTCCCCAGAAGGTATGCCCTCTAGCACCTCCTCCAGGGACTCCAAAAAGGGTGGGTACTCCAAACTGCTATTTGGCACATATGCACAAACAACAGTTAGGAACCGTCCCCCCACCCAAAGTTGGAGGGAGGCTACCCTCTTGTCCACCAGGGTAAACCCCAATGAACAGGCTCCAAGTTGGGGGGAAATAAGTATGCCCACACCTGCTCATCACCTCTCACCGGGGGCAACTCCAGAGTGGCAGAGACTCCAGCCCCTCTCAAGGAGATTGGTTCCAGAGTCCAAGCTGTGTGTCAAATTTTATAAATTCTTGAAAAAACTAATACTATAAAAACTTGAACTGTGAGTCTTATAGACCTATTTCTCTATCAAACTCTGGCACCAAGGTCCTGGCATACACACTCACTACCCATTTGGAAAAGGTATTTTCTTCAATTATTTAACAGAATCAGAGTTTAATAAATGCAGAGATGCTACCATCTCATTAATGTAATGTACAGATTATTAAAGTGAGAATACCCTGAGGTACGATTATCTCTTGATAAAGAAAAGACTAGTCCTGATGCAGAGCTATTCAATTTCTGTAATTCATTAAAAATCATAGACTGGATAATACTTTTGTTTTCCAATTTTTAAGTACAACATTGTGCATAAAGTACAGACTAAAATGATTTTGCTCAAAATCATTGTACAAGATCGGGATGTTTCATTTAACCTCCTCTTTTCATCATAGCAACTGAACTGCTCTATATTTGTGGAGTAACTGTACTCAGGTTCAAGGAATTCAGAGGGTCAACTTAGAACAACAGGAGGTATTGTATACTGATAATATGCTACTATTTATCAGATACATTATTAACTTTATTGTGCACAAGAAATAATGAAAAGAATATTTTAAACTTTCGTCCATGACAGATTTGTGAACGCTAGTCCTTCTCAGTCTAAATCTGAACATTTTCAGTTCAACAAGTCACTCAAATCTATATTAATAATCTTGTTTTCCTCTTGGAAGGGATCAAATAGTTTTTTTTTCTAAACTTATATAGGACATCTTTCCCTGATGGGAAGAATTAATGCAGAGATGTGCTACCAGACACTTGTCTTCTTTGGCCACATCTATGCCATCTTCTCATAGTATTCTATCAAAAGCCTTTATATTATCAATAGATCCTTATGTTCTTGTTGTATGTCAATGTTAAAGAGGCATATACAGTGGAACCTCAGGTCATGACCGTAATTTGTTCCAAAACTCTGGTTGTAATCTGATTTGGTTATGACCCGAAGTAATTTCCCCCATAGGATTGTATGTAAATACAATTAATCCGTTCCAGACCATACGAACTGTATGCAAATATATATTTTTTTAAAGATTTTTAAGCACAAATATAGTTAATTATACCATAGAATGCACAGTGTAATAGTAAACTAAATGTAGAAACATTGAATAACACTGAGAAAACCTTGAACAACAGAGAAAACTAACATTGCAAGAGTTTGCGCTATAGCGCTACGAACTGCTCCCTAAAAACATTTCTTTTTAATGAGTTTTAAGCACAGGGGAAAAATGAACATTTGAAAAATCCATAATTTAATAAACAACTATGAAAAGTAACATTGCAACAATGCACGCTACGAACCAATCGCTGTAAACAGAAGTGAAGTGGAGGTTAAAATCCAATAGAAAAAATCTTCATTAAATACAACGAGGTTAAAACATTGCTCGAATCAGTCTCTTTAAAAACAAACCTGTGCATTCTTTAACTGCCTTCTTGGTCTTATGCCAGCCCTCTCTCTCTCTCGTGTGCGTGTGTGTGTGTCTCTCTCTCTCTCGCGCGCGCGTGTGTGCCCCTCTCTCGTGCATGTGCCTCTTTCTCGCACATGTGTGTGTCTCGCTCGCTCTCTCGCTCACTCCCGCTCCCTCTCTCTCTCTGTCTCGCTCGCTGCACAGGGAATGCACAGGGAGAGACTGAACACGTGCGGAAATCATCAGTGTGCACAAACCGAAAGGGAAACTGGCTTATTCGTATACCGAGTGTGTGGTCGTGAACAGATGCAAAAGTTTGGCGGACTTTTTGGTCATAACCCAATTTGTACGTGTACAGAGACGTTCGTCGTTCCACTGTAAATCTGTTGCTTTGCCACCTTGTCCGATGGCTGCCAGCCATTACCAGGACCATGCAGAGATGAACAAATGAGGATGAGGAGGCTCTGAAGGATGTCTTTGACAACACTGACTGGGATATGCTTAGAGTATCACGAGGTCATTGAGGGACTCAGCCACTGTCTTACAGACTACATCAAGTTTTGTGTAGATAATATAATACTGTTTTTCCAATAACAAGCCATGGATCACAAACAACCTACTGAATAAAAAGAAAAGGATGAAGTCAAACAGGTGCAGTCATCTTGATCCTCTGCAGTTTGCCTATTAGGTGCGGAGGATGCTCTGATCTAAACACCCCACTGTGCCTGTTCCTACTTGGAGCAAGCCAGCACCACAGTCAGGATAATATTCTTTGATTTTTCCATTGCCTTTGACACCATTCTGCCTCATCAGCTGAGGAAAAAGTTCAAGGCTTTGCATCTTGATGCCCCTTTAATCTCCTGCACCATGGACTACCTGACCAACAGACAGCAGTTTGTGAGGCTGAGGGACTGTGTGTCAGAAATGGTGGTGTGTAATACTGGAGCATCTAAGAGAACTGTCCTGGCTCTCTTCCTGTTTACTTCCAGTACAGTAGTTGCACTTTCCACCTACAGAAATTTTCAGATGACTTCTCCATCATAGGCTGCATTAACAATAGAGATGAGACAAAGTCAAAAAATGATGTGGAGGGTTTTGTCTTGTGGTGCAGAAACCACAATGTGCAACTCAACATCAGGAAGACAAAAGAGCCAATGAGCCTCTGAGACCAGTCTCCATTCAGGGGGAGGATGTAGTAGTGGTGTAGTGATAGAAGTACCTGGAAGGTCACATAAACAACAAACTGGACTGGTCTAACAACACAGTGGTGCTGTACAAGAAGGGAAAGAGCAGACTGTACTTCCTATGGAAACTAACTCAGGTCTTTTGACGTAAGCAGCAAGCTGCTGGAAATATTCTCACAGTTTCTAGTAGCCAGTGTTATTTCTATACTGCAGTCTCCAGGGGAAGCAAGTTGAGCTCAAAAGATGTACAATGCCTGAACAAACTTACCAGGAAAGCCTGCTCTATCAGAGGGTGCACCCTGGACACACTGGAATCTAACTGTGGAAAAGAGGATGGTGGCAAAATGAAATGCCATCATGAAAAATCCCCTCCGTCTTCTCCAGAAGGCCCTCTTTTTGAGCACTTTTAGCCACAGACAACGGTTTGCCAGGAAGTGCCTCTGCAAGTCTTTTCTGCTATCAGGAAATTCAATAATTGTGACATTGCTATTGACATAACCCATTTCTACATTCAGTGTAATTGTTGCTATGATTCTACATATTTTTACTGTGTGTGTCCTGCTTTTATTCCAATGGAATCATAGCCATGGACATACTCATGAAATAAGGATGTTTTTAAGTAACTATATTTAAAGGAATTTAAGTTTATGACCTTGTTCCCTTCTTATAATTTCAAGATTTTTTGCCCTTTTCAGTTATGATGCTGGTTCTAGATTTTTTTGGTATAATAAATTGTGATCTTGTTCTGCCATATGCTTATAAAGATACCTCTGCCATTTATTGTACACTTCAACATAAAATTTTTCTGTTTTATGGAAAAGTCTAAACAGTTACAACAGGTATTTTTCAAGCTTGCATCTTTTTTTTGCTCAAGTCAAACCAAACTCATACCCCCCACTACTTTGCCATGGCTGAGGGATGTGCTATATTCTCTTAAATTAATAAAAAATAATAATAAAGTCTACTCATTGGGACTCAACTCAGCTCTTCCTTGAAAAGCCAAAGGCTTTTATAGCTATAGTACATCTTTTATATTTCAACTCTAGAGCAATCCTAGATCTCATTTTTGGAGGGAACTGAAGTGGAGAATGATTCAGAATACCTTAAAGGGGAGTAAAGCTTATAGTATTATATATTGTATTAGCAATATAGTACATCATTGTTTCCGCTTTGCTAAAAACTCAATATCTGTGGTGGGCTGGCACCCTGCCCGGGGTTTTTTTCCTGCCTTACGCCCTGTGTTGGCTAGGATTGGCTCCAGCAGACCCCTGTGACCCTGTAGTTAGGATATAGCGGGTTGGATAATGGATGGATGAAAAACTCAATATACATTATAAAATAAACTACGGAAACATTTTTATGGAAATTATGGACAGAGCTGTTGGAGAGTAGCCACTAAGGAAAGGTATAGAATAAATTTTTATTTGCATTCTCTTAAAAATGATTGACCATTTTTACTTTGTACTAAATGTATCTTTAACATGCAGTCCTCTTGACTTCACCCATCATCCTCTGCTATTGTAATGATGTTTATTTTTTAAGAAAAGTTTTAATGGTGTTGACTATTTAAGGTGCCACATAAAATATAAACAGACTAACTTATTTTTTCAGTTTCTCACTGTGATTTTTGTTACACACATCATATATAGTCTGTCTCAGACCAGTCCCAATGTAAAGTTTTGCCTTTTATGTTTCACTTTCCATCTGCAACTCTTTACATATTTTATTTCAAAAATCTTGACCACACTTTAGGCAAATTCACAGAAGTTAAAATAAATTAAAGCAGAAATGGAAAATGTATTTTCTAAACGTTTCAATAATAAAAGGATAAAAATAAAATCTTTTTACCCTTTACATCTCCACACAGTATACAGAACATTTAACTTTTAATACATTAGTCACAATGTTGGGAAAATGGTACAATAACCACGATTCATCAAGGACAAAGTTCTGTTACAAAAGTAGGAAAATAGCTAGTTTTTACAGCCACTCCTAAAATATTAAATTGCAGCTCATCTTTAAAATTAGAATCTTCTTTCAAGTCTTGAATGGAAATACTGACTGCAAATCTTTCTATCTCACGTATAATTTTACATGAACAAGAAGGCTGCCGGATTTGTTGTTTCAAAGGACACAGCTTGCTGTCAAACCTTTAAAATTTAAGATGCCTTAATTTCTTATTTATACAATTCTTTTAACAGCTCTTGTTTTCATATTAATTTAGAAAGTTGAATATAACATTACAAATCCAACATTCAGAGAAAAAGACTCCTACACACTCACACACCCACACTTAGTTGACATAAAAGCTTAAGCATTAATGATGCAAATCAAAATAAAGAGCCTAATAAAACCATGAATACATGATTGACATCAGTAGACAGGAGTCATACATTAGTTCCTGACAGACTTGAATTTATGAAAAAGTGAAAATTAATCTTTATTAATATAAGTTTGAAATGTCTGACTTTAAACAATTTATAATTACATGAAGGAAGTATAGTTTTAAAAATTTTTTCTATTAAACATAAAAACAGCAAATAAATGTGGGAAGAAGTCCGTAGCTATTAATCTTCTTTCCTTCACAACATAGACATGTCATTAATTTAATAATAAATGTTAAATGACATAAATAAAGTACAGAATATCTGAAATTCAACTGCAAAGCTAGCACAGTCCCATCCTTACTTGTCTGTCTTTCTTCTATAACTATACTTAACTGTCTACTGGTACAGATGTAGCCAATACTAGAAGATTTGCACAGCACTGCCAACATAATTGTAACCAAGTAGCATTAAACACTAATAGTAATGGAAAAGGGGTGTGCCCTACTTCACAATAGAGTCAGTAGAGCATCAAAGTGCCCAGTTTCCAAATCAGTGCCCCTGTACATGTCAACAATAACTGGAGGAACATGATATAGCTATGGTCAAAGGGACATTGGTAGACTGAGACACGTCTTTCTCAAAATGAGCTTAAAACTGAAGCAAGGTGCAGTCTTCAGAAATACAAGTTAAGGCATGTTATTTAAGATGCATCTGGAGAATACTTTGAATCTTTGGCCCAAAATGTGAAAGCAAAAATCACAAGATAGGAGCATTTTATTACTTATTGACAGTACTTATTGAACTTCCTTTATTTTTAGCAACAGTACCCTCCATAATGTTTGGGATGAAGACACACTTTTCCTTGATTTATCCCTCTGCTCCAACGTTTAAAATTACAAATCTAACAATTCAGATGTGATTAAAGTGCAAATTGCAGACTTAATTTAAGGGCATTTTCATACATGTCGTTACACCATGTAGAAATGACTTTTCTTACATGGTCCTCACACATCAGGGCACCATAATATTTGGGACATAGCAATGGTAGGAATGTTAAAGCAGTCATATTTAGTTGTTTGTTGCATATCCCTTACATGCAATGACTGATTGAAGTCTGCGATTCATAGACATCACCAGGTGCCGAGTACTGTATCTTCTGTGGTGATGCTCTGCCAAGCCACTAATGCAGCCATCTTCAGCTCCTGCTTGCCCCCTAAAGTTTTCTCTTCAGCATATGGAAGTCATGCTCAGTTGGATTTAAATTGGGTGACTGGCTTGGCCATTCAAGAATTTTCAATTTTATAGGTTTGAAAAATTCCTGTGTTGCCTTAGCAGTATGTTTGGGATGATTGCCTTGTTGTAGGATGAAGCACCGTCAAACGAGTTTGGAGGCATTTACTGGAACTTGAGCAGATAAGATGTTTCTATTCACCTTAGAATTCATTGTGTAATTGCTGTCGGCAGTTCTATCATCAATGAAGATAAGTGTGTCAGGACCTGTGGCAGCCATACATGCCCAAGCCATAACACCCCCACCGCCATGTTTAACAGATGAGATGGTATGCGTTGGATTACGGGCAGTTCTTTATAGTCTCCACACTTTGCTCTTGCCATCATTCTGATACAGGTTCATCTGTCCACAAGATCTTTTTCCAGAATTCTTCAAGCCTTTTTAAGTACGTTTTCAGAAACTGTAATCTGGCCATCCAGTTTTTGCGGCTAACTTGTTGATTGCATCTGGCAGTTTGGCTTCTGTATTTCTGTTTATAAAGTCTTCTGTGGATACTAGTCTCTGACATTACATCTGCCTCCTGGAGACAGTTTATGATTTGTGGGACAGGCATTTGGGGGCTTTACCATAGAGAGAATTCTTCTGCATTGGATGTCCTCCTTGGCCTACCAGTCCCTTTGTGATTACTGAGCTCACCAGTGTATTCTTTCTTCTTAATGATATTCCAGAAAGATGATTTAGGTAATCCTAAGATTTAACCAATGTATCTGCTGGTTTTATTCTTGTTTTTCAGTCTGATAATGGCTTCTTTGACTTTCATTGACACAGATCTTGTCCTCATGTTGAACATGGGCAACTACAGACTCCAAGGAATAGAAACAAGCCTGGCTATCTTATGTCAGCACTAATGAAGCAATGGAACACAGCTGAGTAATCACAAACACCTGTGCCACCAATTGTCCCAAACATTATGGTGCACTGAAATGGGGGGACCATTTAGAAAAAGTGTTGTCATTTCTATACGGTGTGACTGAAATGTATGCAAGTACCCTTAAATGAAAGTCTGCAATGTGCACTTTAATCACGTCTGAATTGTTGGATTTGTAATTTTGAACTGTGGAAAGAGAGGCAAATCAAGGAAAAAAATGTCTTTGTCCCAAGGATTATGGAGGGCACTGTAGCTACCAGGTAAAATCAAGAGAAAACACACTAAAAAACTTGACCCCAGAAAGTGCTGTTTGTGCAGTGTTAAAAAGGTAAAAACTGAGAAAAAGGGTAAAAACAGTATTTCTTAGAAAGTTGGTCTTCACAGATTGGTGTTTTAGTTATAGTTGCTTTACATCAAAACAAGCAGATATAAGAACAGCTCCATTCCACAAGCTGTCAGCCTCACAAATGGTTGATTCAGCTTTCCTTGCTAAGTATGGGCACATTAATATCTCACAATATTCTTACATTTAGTTAATATGTCTATGTTTCAGTATTTCCTGCATTGTTGTGCACTATGAATGCATACATTTACATTGTGTGTACTTATCAACTGTGTGAATGTCTGTTATGTAACTGTACTTGGAGAGTCATAAAAACACCACAGTTAAATTCCTTTGTATGCGTGCATACTTGAAATTTTGCATAAAACCCATGGGATTACAGTGTAAGACCTTTGTTTGAATCTTTTTTTAATAGATAGTGTTGCTATACAAACGGACACCTATGCTGTGTTATTTGGACTGAGGTGAGAGACACAGATAGCCAACATGCGAAGACTCTTACAGACATTACACAGTATATACCAGATTAAATTTCTTATAATGGAGGTGCAGAGAAGTAATGCTTTTACCTATTTTGTTGCTTCTACCTTTGTCAAATAGGGCAGCCTAATTTGGGTGCCTGTTCCATTAAGTGCTTGTAGTCAGAACACTCACCTTCCCCCAAATCTAAACTGAAATAAGTGCATTGAGAAGTAAAAAAATAGATGAAAATCAGAAAACTTTCCACGACACCCTAATTAGTTCTAAATGTCTACAGAGGCAATAAAGTCTTAAATGTCCACCCACTGTCTACACCTAAATGTCTGAAAGTTAAATAACAAATGTTGCTTTTACTATAACACATTTAGAAAATTCCTAGAAACACTCCCTGTGAAGTACATCAGAATGGAAATCAATTCTTTGAAAAATAAGACCAGGTTCTGAGAATTAGGAGGTTTTTCAGGACAAATTATATTTAGTATAAAACATTTTCTCCTTTTTAAATTACAAATTATACAAGTTAGTTTTTTTTAAAAGGAAATGAGGAAGGGTAAAATTGAAGATTATTCTATATTTTGTAAAGAACACCTTATACATTCGTTGATTTAAAAACTGGTGCCATAACCATCTGCAGACCTAAGAACACACTGTAAGATATTTCACACAAAAAGGAGATCATTCAGGTCATCAAGCTTATTTGGTTAGCAAATAGCCAATGTCCCTTCAGACATTATGGATATATTGCCAGTTTCATTAGTTGAAGCTAGTTTGTTTGCCCCTATAAAAATTAATTCATGAGCAAAACTAAAATATCACAAAGGACCTCTTACTTACCAGGTAATAAAGCATGTGCTATATACTGCATGTATGACACTGCTCATGTAAACATCTTATTCCAAAATGCATATCCCAGTTAGGTTCATATTCTGGTTATTCAGAGTCTGAATAGTATAGTTTACAATGATGTGAAATAATAGTATAAACAAGCACACTTTCTTGTACTAATAAAATCAAAATGCACTGCTCACATGTATGAATCTGCAGCAGGTGATCAGAGAAATGCTAGAACTAAGCATACATCATACAGACAGTTGTTGAGATTCACCAACAGTGGGGACTGTAATTAATGATTGAATAATTAATTGAGCCATCTTTTGAAAAACTTTAGTTATTTACCAATGTGTTATACAGTGACTGTATCAACCTGATTCACTACCAAGCATCATTCAATATAGTTATATAACTTTTTGGGTTTTATTCGATACAAGCATTACAGTCTTTCCCCATGTCTGCATGGATTTCTTAGTTTATTGTGGTTTCCTATAATGTAGTGTAGATGTGTATAGTTAGGCTTACTATTTGGATTAAATTGACTTAGTATGAGTGAATGTCTGTGAGAGTTTTTGACCCACAAAGGATTAATACCCTGTCCAGGGACAGATCTTGCCTTGTACCCACTGCTGCCAGGATGGGCTGCCATCTTGGAAAATTCACTTAATAATCTCAAAAAAGTAAAGACTGATGGACACCAGCAATAAAATTAATCTGTCAAGCTGAAGAAAAATGACTTCCATGCCATGTTAGCAGGAGTGTCTCCAGATTTGAATGAGAGTTCCCAGTATGGCAAAAAGGTGCCACCTACCACATATGTGGATTGAATGTTATCAGGACATGGAAAATGACTGTTGCATGGCTTCAGAAAGGTTATGGCAAAACATCTGATGACTCAGAAGGTGTAGGAAGAATATTGACCTCAACAAAGGACATCATTGAATGGTGGACTGAGTATTTTGAGAATCTCTTAAAACTAATGGATATGCCCTCCTCAGAGGACAATGTGCCAGAGTTATTGTGTGGGGTTGGTTCGTTCTTTGTAGCTGAAGCTTCATTGTTAATTAAAAAGCTCTTTAGTGGCAAGGCAATAGATCAGCAAGTCTAGCCTCATATTCAGGGATAGCAATAAGTTGGCAATGGGACAACTCTTTAACTCTGCACAAATATTTGAGTAATTGGAAGAATTTGTCAATCCTGTCTACATGTGTTTTGTGGATTTGTTAAAGATTATATAAGACACAGTGTCCCATGGAAGTTGCTGCAAGAATATAGGGTTCCAAAGAAACTAGTTCCTTATGTTTGTGGAGTGACCATTATGTTTGCATACTTTATAAGCTGAAACCTTCAATGTGGTCATTCAACTCTATGAGGCATACACATTCTCTCCTCACAAGTTTCTGATTAATGCTATGGACACTATATCAAAGCACAGCTGAGGTTTGACAATATCCATTTTGAAAACCTAAGGACTGCATCTCTGGCCTTATCTTGAAGTTGAAGGAGAAGCCTTGCTAACCTTTAAGAAGTATCTGGATGAGATACTGGGACAGTTTAGCTATCAGTTAAACAAATGTGGATGATGGACTGAATAGTCTGTCCTCATTTGTCAGATGTATTATTTTGAATATTTTTTTATCAGATTGTGATCTTCAGTGTACACTAGAACAGTTCCCAGCAGACAGTGATGTGGTTGGGATAAGAATTAGTATGTCCAAAATTTGATATTATTGTCATCTCCCAGAAAACAATGGCCTGATTCCTACAGGTAAGTGGAGGAGTTCGATTACTTTGAGCTATTATTCTTGAGAGAGGGTGGAGGTGACAGTTTTACAAATGATGTATCAGTCTATTGCTTTGTAGTGAGAAATAAGTCTCCTGACAAAGGTGAAAATGTATCGGTAAGACTACACCCTGCATCCTTACCCATGGTAATGTGCTCTGGGGTAGTGAATGACAAAATGAGAAAGTGAGTACTAATGGCCAAAATAAGGTTCCTGCCAATGTATGTTGGGATCACTCTCCAGGACTGGGTGAGAAGCTCAGTAATATGGGGAATCCTTAGAGTAGAATCATGGCTTCTCCAGATTGACAGGAGCCAGCAGAGGTTGTTTGAGCATGTAGAATGGACTTCCCCTCAATGCCTCCTTCGGGTGCTGTACAAGGCAGAACACCCTGAAGTGATTATATAGTATCTTTCAACTGTATTTGGAGCATCTGCTTATTGACCAAGAATGGCTGGAGGAAGTTGTAGGGGACTGGGAAGCCTAATCAGTAGGTCGCTAGCCTGACTGTCACCAAAAAAAGTGAAACAAAAGTGAGTTTTTATTGGATGACCTTTATGCATGTATTATCACAGTAATTATATGGATCTATTAATCTCTTTTCCCATAAGTGCTTCATTTTAAAAGTCAGAGTATTTTTTCATTCACATTTCATATACTTTCACCCATTTTTAGATCTCACAGTTTGCAAGGACACATTAGCTGCTTACAAGGTAGTGTGATTATTGATATGCACTGACTGGACTGGACCATCTTGCCCAGATGAGAATCAAGCCTTACTATGGGGGTTGATAGAATGAGCTGTGACTTTCCATGCAGCAGTAATGGAAAAAGAGAAATCAGAACATTAGATTCGAGGATTACAACAGGACTACTGTTTTGATACAAAATATGGCTATTACGATCTAATAAGCACTCTTAAATTTCAATAATGTAGAAAGGTTAAAGCTGTCCTACTAAGAAAGTTTAATATTCCTAAATGGCACTGCACATTTTGCTTGTATTTTAATTAATTAATTAATTAATTTTCTCTTCACTTGTCTTTGTAAGATTAGTAGGTCATTTGTATTTTTAATATTTATTTATTGCTGGAAAGAAGCACCGGATGAAAGCTGTTATTTTATGTGTTTTTTTTCCCAGTATGTTGCAAACTTATATTCTCAGGGAAACTGATTTTATCTAAAGCAATAAAAACCCATCATGGGATAAAAACCTTACAGTCATGGTTGAATTTCAAAGTGATGATAAAACATGCATGCTGCGCAAATCTTTCTATCTGGCTTTGCATGTCCTGGTGGGGTTTTGTAAATCTCTACAAAGCATGGCACAGGGAGCCAGTTGTTTTCACCTCTCACAGCAGAAGTCATGGGGCTACAGAAGGCCTCTGAGTGATGGGAAAATTGCACAGCTGGTTGAAAAAGAATGATTTGGCCCAGAAATATTCCCCAAATCTGTGCAGCTGTGGAAAAAGGCACTGTGGAAAACTGGCAAAGGAAGAAATATCAATGATGTATTAAATTTGCGCACTAAAGATCAATTTATTTATGTAAAGCACAAAAAAATGTATCGTTTGGAGTCTTATTCCATCGGTTTTGTGCCAGTCTTGAAAGCTTTGTTCCTCTAATTAAGAAAGAACAAAGGGAAATGGTGTTGCACTTATGAAAAAAGAAGCAGCAGCATTAAAAAAAGAAAATAAAAAACAGCAAAGTCAACCACCATTTCATGAAATACAACGCACACCTGCAGTTCAAGCCAGACGAGCAACACAGGCTGCCCAGTTGGAGACAAGAGTGGGATGGCAAAGAATTTAACTCTACATGGCTACAATTTTAGTAGAAACATTAGATATTTTTATTTTTTCATTTTAATAAATGTAAATAAAAAGAATATACTTCTGTCAGCTTAATTACTAATAAATTAAACTCATGCTTTTAGCCATTAAGTCAAATTCAAGATTTTCTAACATTAATATGCAATACAGGAATATATTTTTATAGCCATGAATAATATCTTCATGGAATGGCTTAGGAAGGCTTAATCGTTGATAATGTAAAAGCAGTCATGGAAGTTTCCCTCAACTGTTTTATCTTTCAAATATCGAAACAGCTTTAAATTTTAAACTTCAAACTATTTTAGACCGTACTGCATATTATTGTAATGGGTGTTCACCGGTGCTTCTTTCCCATAAAACCCTTCTTCTCAGACTCATTTTGATGCGACTCACTCACAATTCCCCTTTCACCAAAGCCAAAATGATTTATCAGATTACTCTGAGGAGAGTAGACACACAGATCTTGGTGTTTTATTATGTAGTAAATCCATACTCTAATGATATTCTGACCTCTATTAAATGGCATAAATTTAGTAGTTTTTATTTTTCCAACATGTTGTGAAGTGGCTACCTCATATTTATAGTCTCCTGGATTCAAAACCTGTCCCAGCCATTATCAGTGTGGAGCATGCATCTACTATTTGTGTCCATATGTCTTTTTCTTGGTATCTACTGATTTTCTTCCATCCTTATATATAATACGCTACCGTAGATGTTCGTTTGTCCATGATTTTAAATCACCCATAGCTCGCAAACCGTTTGACCTATTGACCTGAAATTTAGTACACTACGTGACATCTACTATTCACTTTCGGGCTGATGTTTGACCTCCAAGGTTATTCCTTTTTTATTTTTATTTTATTTTATTGTAGAATCAACTCTTCGCAGCGGCCAGCAGAGTGGCCGTGTGGCGCATGCATACGTGCGCCGTTCTCTTCCCTACCACCTTCGCCATCACTTCCTCCAACTCTTCATAAATCATTCTTGAGGCAGATTGATGAATTAAGTGCCAGCTTAAGTGAAAAATTAAAGAAAACATACTAAGTAATTGCAACACAAACACTGACTTAATCATTTATAATGCGAAAAGATGCTGATGAAAGAAGAGAAGAAGCAGGCCGCTAGGTTGGAGAAAAGAAGAGCTGCTCAGGAAGCAGCAAGCGCATCTGAGCTAACGAATGTTAAATGTACAGAGAAAGAGTATGAAAACGATGAATGCTCAAGTCAAGTGTATTCACTGCATGTTATCGTGCAGTGCACCATTAGTAGTATATATATAAATACGTTGGTTAGGTATGTAGTAGTTCTAATTTCGTCTTTTGTGAGTTTGTAATGGGCTCGTAGCCTGTCTACAGTTGTTTCCATCTTTACAGCTGAGATAGCCAAGATGGTCTTCTGCCGAATAATTGGTCTTGAAGAAAGCATTTTCACAAAGCAAATTAATAAACCAATGATTTCATTTGAAATATATCAACTGGCATTGGGAGTGCTAATTACAGTAGATTTTCCATTAGTAAAAGCAACCAGCATTAAATAACAGTGAATTAAAAGAAGAAAAGGTGCAAGTGAATAATATACTGTAAGTAACGTTTAGTACAGCAAGCAGTTAAAAATAACTAGTTAACAGCTCCAGGTCATTGAACTACAAACATTACACTAAAGGGGAAGGTTTATCAAGAACAGTCTGATATGAATTTACTGAAGAGAGAGAGACAGACTTTATAGTTAGGTTGAGGTGCATAAATTCAAATAAATGTAGAGATTCAGAGTGCTCACATCCACAGAGATTTATAAGTACAGTACAGCAACAGAAAAGTATATGACTATTTAGAATTTACAGATATAAACACATATGTCAATTTAAACTAACATAATTATAAAGATCTATAAATTTTGAAAAATAGAATAAAAATAAATTATAGTAACAGCTACCAAGAGATTTGTGTAGTTACCTGTGTAGAAGAGGAAAACAAAATTTCTAGTTAATTGTGCTCTTGGAGGAACCAAACATCAGGGGACACAGGTTCCCTTAAAATAAGCAGATAACTATGAACACCCCATTCAAAGTATTGTGAAATAGCACAAAGAGATCAAATTAAACTAAAATTTTAGGTCACTTTAAGATTATTGTCAAATGTATAGATTAACTTGCAACATGTTTCCACTTTCCAGCATTAGATAGGACCAATGTGTGTAACTACTTAAATATATTCTTAGAAGTGACTGATCCCAAGTGCCACCAGTGACTGGTACGAGACACAGCTTTATTTGTTGCTGTAATTTTAGAAAACTTGGGATTGTAGTGTATGCTCTGCAAGGTACACATTAATAGGTTCAGATAAATAAGGAACAGTGGAGCCATTCCAAGTTTTATACTGTATGTTAAAAGCAATATTTTGTAATTGTTCCTAAACTTAATTGGAGGCTAAGGTTGATACTTAATATTACGAGTTATATGGCCAGACTTCCCAGTACAAATAATGATCCTAGAGGAGACATTTGGCATTCATTATACTTGGAAATGAAGCAATCTAAGCAGTCTGCATCTAAAGCATTGTATTTGTCATTTTAACTTCAATTAAATACATAAAGCTCTTATAACACATTCAAATCACTATACATGGGGGAAACAATGTAAGCTCTGGTCTAGTGAACATTGGAAAACAGTCATTTGGACAGACAAACCCTTCATACTTCTTTTCACAAAGTAGACAGCCTCATGTGTGGTGTGCAACAAAAGCAACCTACAGGACCTGATGCTGTTTCTTACACTGAGGAGTTCCAGTGGCTCTCTTATGATGCACAGTGTGTTTTTCTAGCATGGCTTAGGTAAAATATGGCAGTACATGCAAGTGCTCATGCTCATCCAGTGGTGAACCTTTTTTATCCTGAATGTAGTTGAATCTAGCAGGATGCAATTGACAACAATGTAAACCACACACCATGTTCTCAGTCTCCCTATTTCAAACCAGATGAGCACTTATAAAAGATTCTGTTGTTCCATCTAAAAAAAAAATCATCAAACACAACCATGAAAATAATGCATGATGAAAATGCTTATGGAACAATGTTTTAGTGTGCTTCCAATACAGTTCCTGACACCTGTAGGATATACAGTAAGGAGGAGTTTAAGCTGTTCTACTAGTTCATGAAGGCCCAACAGTCACTTCAGACAGTTAGTTGAAGTGTTTACTTTTGACAGTTACAGTTCCTGTATATTAAGAGGGGGAGTCAAGCTAGAGTTAGAAAATAGTATTTATTAAAAAATGGAACGAACCTTAACAAAACTGATAATGTCATTTCTCAATGTAGTCTTCACCCTTCTCAATGCACTTGTGTCACCTGCTTGGATTCCAGTAGAATAAAAGGTTTTGTCTTGTCCTCGCAACCACTCGTGCACCACTTTCTTCATGTCGTCATCTGTCTTGAATCGATGAACACCCCGATGTTTTTTTAGTGGTCCAAAAAGGTGGAAATCACACGGTGCCAAATCTGGCGAATAAGGAGGATGTGGCAATACCTCAAACTCCAGTTTCTCTAGACAAGCCTTGGTGTTCTTAGCAGTGTGTCGATGGGCATTGTCTTGCAGCAAAAGGAATCCTTGGGAGAGCAGACCCTGGTGCTTGGATCAAATAGCAGGCTTCACATCGGTCTTGTACTAGTGACTGAAGTGCCCTTCGGCATGTGGTGTTTGACAATAACTCGAGTGAATGAGTGGTTGTGAGGACAACACAAAACCTTTTATTCTGCTGGAATCCAAGCACTTCCAGACAGGTGGCACAAATGCATTGAGAAGGGTGGAGACTACATTGAGAAATGACATTATCAGTTTTGTTAAGGTTCATTCTATTTTGTAATAAATCCCATTTTTTAACTTTAGCTTGACTCTTCCTCATATTTGGTAGTCCTTTAGTGTGGTATCAGTGTTCAGAATGTCAGGGATGGAAAAACCCAAGGCCAGACACAACTATTATTTGTCAGGAATGATTGTAGTGCGAGTCATGGACATCCACAAAGAAACATTCTAACTTAAATTCTAGCTGCCATATGCATCCAGACTCAGCTGCTGCCACATGAATAAGCCCTCCACTCTTGGAAGGAAAGTGAGAGTGTCTTCTTCAACCCTTTGGTTCTTTGGTACAATCTCCAGAAGTCAACCATTAGTTATCAAGCACCACACTGAACACAACATCCAACAGCATAGAAAAGCAGTGCTGGAATATCAAGATGGTAAGTTGCTACATGCAGCACCTGAATAAACCACACTGTTGAAGTGGAAGATGCACTATAAGAACAGTGTCTGAACCTGCATCAGTCTTTCTGTTCATACTCCTCATGGGCATTTCACAATATAGCAATCCAGCTATAAAAGATAGTGATCTGCACTTGTACAATATATATTGTGAGCTGTTTTTGGTTTTACATTAAAATAAAATAATATGAATAATAAAAATTACATACAAATTATGGAAAACCTGAATACACAAAATTTCACACATTTCTATGTTAATTACCATAGTCTTATTCCATAACAAAATGGAGTGGAGTGCTGAGGAAATTGCAGAGCATTCCCACTACCAAACTGTTTATAATAGCCCTCATTTGCCTTGTTATGCTTACATATTAGAATGACCAAAGGATGCAGGAGATGGAGGAATGGACTTAGACTCTAAAAACTGATTGCAGATGAGTATCCCCAAAAATGATTGCTGACATCTACAGTTGTTTCCAACCACAACTTGGATGTTCAGCAGCAACAGTGCTGGCAGATACTTTGTCCCTTCTGGTGCCTATATATGCTGCCTGGCTCTGTTTTACCTTGGGTCAGAGGCAACCCATATGCCACACTATTTCCCTGGTTCTCTGTGAGCTGGCCAAAGGCCAGGGCTCAATATGAGGTTTGACAGCAACTGAGCATTTGTGTCGAGAGATGTGATTGATTGATTGAAGTTCTCTTGTAAGTGCTGTGTTTTCCTGCACCCTCAGAAAGTCTCCTGACACTTGAGTAGCATGTCTCTTTGAGGTCTGGATCCTGAGCTTGCAACGATATATTTGAAGTCAAATAACAATCAGTCTGTTATGTGCAACATTCCTACCCAGAGCTACTGTATACTTCAGTCACTACACACAGTGCAATGCAAATACACTAAATAGTCAATTAAAATTTTTTTTGAATTGTGTAGGAGGAAAGAGCAGAACTTTTATGTATCATTTTTAAAAGGTCTTTTAGAAAGACATTTATTCCTTTTCTATGTTAAAACAGTATATTATTAGTGATCTACTGAAAAAAGTAACTTGTCTGTTAATGCTTTTGTATTTAGACAAGAATTACCTGAATATTTTTATAAAGGAAAAGTAAAGCTCTATGGTTTTATAAGTCTAGACTTCTAAGAATGCTGCTGCATGGGATGTTGCTTACTTTGCTGATAAGAGGTAAGAATCAGTTTAAATCAAATGTATAAGTAAAAGCTGTTTTTTAGCTATACAAGCATTCCACAGAGTTGTCTTCCATTTATGAAGTTAGAAGCATGAGCTTCAAAAATGATTTTGGAAGGAGGATTTTAGTTTTATGAGCTCTGGATAATGGCAAAGTTGCCAGAAAAACAGAATCATTCCTGTGTACAAATAAACTGATAGAGGAGGAGAGGAGTCAAACCCACTGCCAAGACTTCAAGCAACAAGACTAGCACTGCCTGTACATAACACCTATATATTAAATGTATTGCTGATCTTCGTTTGCTTACAGAGTCACAAGATGATTCAGGTGGTATTTTGTGAATTGCCACACTGCATTTGCTTTTGTTTATGGCACTGGCCATTTGAATAATGCTTAAAGATTAAAATTTAATAAGCATGCTTTCTTGAATGCACTTTTTGTTTTATTATAATGCCAGTGCCTGGGAATCAATTTCCTTTCTCAGCTATGTTAATCAGGAGTGAGGAAGGATGGCCCCAAGACGGTAGGCTACAGTGACTGTACAATGAATACAGTGTCACACATGGATAAACTATGAAGGAGCTATACTGATCGTAGTCCTGCCTACAAGACCATTGTGATCTCTAAAGGTGGGTAAGTGTATGAATAGGCAAATGAAAGTAGCAACATAGGTTACACTAGGAACTGACATTAAAAAGATAAGAGAAGCTGTCCCCAAAAGCCTTTCCACGAGGCAATAAAGTACAAAACATTTTGACATGCACTTTAATATGATTGGTTTGGGAGTTACAGTTATGTGCTGGCAAAAATAGAATTATTTTTTTCATAATAATTTAACTTAATGATCTGTAGTAAATAACTAAATTTTACATCAATTAATAACACATAAAGATAAGTACTATATTTTAGGCAATTTTAGCAGCTTTGGTTCCTGTAATGGGGTCTTGTTAAAGATTGCTTGCTTATACACAGAATGAATTCTTATTTTGTCTCGGTGTGTAAAAATTGCTGGGTAGGGCTCTGAGAGCTGACAGAATTTACTTTGCCTAGAACAAATGAAACTGATGGAGGGGAGCAGAATTTAATGTTGAAGGAAGGCAAAGGAAGAACAGATATTAGAAGCATCTTAAATTATTCATGCGAATTTGGAATAGTTTGAAGCTTTTGAGAAACTATGAATTTGCATTTTTATTTGAAAAATGTCTGCATGTGAAATGCCTGATTTTAGCAAAAGGCATGCCAGCTTTTTTAAATACCCACCTGTCCAAATCATCCTTCTTCATGTCAAAGTTTCTAAGAACTCTGAGAACTTGAACATCTTGACTAAGAAAGCAGGGTGGGAGAAGACCATGAATTCCAAGGTGCATTCTTTCATCTAATGTGAAGGCCATGCCCTGAAAAAGGACAGAGAAATTATTGAATTATCATATACATAATTAGTTGCTTCTACAAGTGTTTTTAAGTATTCCAGAAGATTTTTTTGTATTATTCAGTAATCTCTGTTGTTGATGATTCACATTTCCAACTTCTGGAGAAACACTAATACGGTATATACAGGTACTTGCATATAATTTGGGTCTTGAAAC